>NW_027367286.1:0-59778 GCF_046119375.1 Phyllobates terribilis | reverse complement strand
AAGTTATATAAGAATGAATCATTTCTAGGAGGCTTAACAATAGGTTAAGGAGTGATAATCATGCTTAATCAAAAAGGATATACAAAGAAGAGCATGCAAAAGGGTGATCACTATATCATGTTGAAAGCTACATACAATCATGTTTGATATGCCCTTTTATAACATATGATGCAACAAAATTAATTGCTGGTTAGGATTAATCTTCACTACTAAGTTCCCAAATATATATTTAGATGCGCAATCTGGTCAAAGGTTGATGGAACTTACCGTGATTGAAGAGATGGCCTTAGTCAAGGAGGATATCCCTAGAAGTAGTCTCAAGTGCAAGAAAGGAAATTTGTTCAAGGGCTCAGTGAAGATGTCTGCTACTTGATCTTCCATCCGACAATTTGTTAGCTAAATATTCCTCTTTTCAACATGGTCGCATAGAAAGTGATATCTCACATCTATATACTTGGTTCTAGAGTGATGTACTGTTTTTTTGGAAACATTAATAGCACTATTTTAATCACACCTTATCTCTAGAGAGTCGAGAGTCACTCCAAAATCTACCAGTTGTTGCTTGAGCCAAAAAAGTTGAGACGCACATGCTACGTCGCCAATATACTCTGCCTCAATGGTGGAGAGAGCTATGGAGTTCTGCTTTCTCGATCTCTATGAAACAAGACAGGGACCTAGAAACCGGGTCATCCCTGAGGTGCTCTTCATATCCACGAGGTAACCTGTGTAGTCCGCGTCAGTGTAGCATATAAGCAAGATGTCTCCTCCTCTTGGGTTCCACAAGAACAGTTTCTCAATTCCCTTAAGGTAGCGTACAATGCGCTTAATGTTGGCTACATGGATAATTCTGGGGTCTCTCGGTGATCCAGTGCATAGAACTAACGACAAAAATAATATCAGGTCGAGACAATGTAAGGTACATCAATGAGCCCACCATTCCACAGTAGTTGGTCTCATCCACTTTTTCCCCGTTCAAATTGATTGGCGGCAGATCGTACATCATAAGGTATGGATTTTAGCATCAATTATAGGCGAAATGAGGCCACACATGTTGTATATGACAGTGATCCCGACATCGTGGAGCTTCCGAGTTAATATGAGGATTACGTGAACACGGAAGAGGCGCATAAGGCAGGAATTGAGCGCGGGCCAAGAAGAGAAGTGAAGAAGGGCGAAATAGCTAGCAGCGCGACCACGCCAGAGACGACACGCCTATGTATAGCTCTCTGCAAGAGATGTGACCGCGAACATGAAGACGTGCCTGTGCCTATGCTTCAGCAAGAGACGCGACCGCGCCGACATAAGACGCGATTGCGCCTTCCCTTCTGTCAGCCGCCGCGAGAGGCTTCTTTTAATGAGTTTAAATGGGCTCAATTCCTTAGGGTTTGTACAATTTCGGGCCAGGGTTTCCACAAACATTAAATTAGGTCTTGTTTTCTTATAAATAGAGGAGCTTTTCCTCCTCCCTACAGATGACAATTTTCCAGAAGAATAAAATAGCGTTGTTAGAATGAATAAGGAGTAATCTCCTTTTCTTTGTTCTCCGGGCTAAGGCCTGCGGAGGTATGGGTTTTTGTAGTTTTCCTCCTTTGGTTCTAATAATATGCTATTGTGTTGTTTTAATCTCTTGAATGTTTAGTAATTGATTGTAATATGTTTATCTGGCTTAGCTACCTAGGTTTACATGTTTCCTTCATACAATCAGGGCCTGTTTATCCTAGTTGGATAACCTTGCCTAATTAGTGGCACAAATCTCTAATTGGACTAGTTGGACTTGTAGGATAGGGAGATTAATGAGGTGTTGGCGCCAAGGGCAGTGCACCTTCCTATTTATTCATGAACTTAATGTTTCGTAGGATTTAGTCTTGATAGTTTCATGGCTAGATTGATAGGATAGACGCTATTAGAACTAGTTGACCTATTTAGCAACCTTAGTACATGGATTAGGACAAACATGGTATAGAGATAGAACCCAATTGTTAATAGGAAATTGATGATCAAACCATAACGACGTAGGTTGATGCCTAGGAGAACAAAGTGCTTGCTTTTAATTGTTTTCCAAGCCAAAAAAATCATATTCCCCCTTCTTTCTCTTTATTTTCTATAAAGGTAGTTCTTTTGCAAAGACAAGATTGGATTCGCAGGCTCCTTGTGGGATCGACTCTTACTTACCTCTCTACACCTGTGGAGAGTAAGCTAAGGTTTACTTTGGCTGGATTGCCTACGACAGCGTCCGCCAAAAATCTTCATTGAGCATAGTATTTGTGGGGATAGGAGTTGGGAAAGACTTGCTATTCCCCAATTTTAACTTCTTGAGGATCTCCCTTAGATACTTCTACTGGTTAATTTGATTGCCTTCTTCCTTTTGAACTACTTGCAATCCAAGGAAGAAAGTAAGCTCACCAATCAAGCTCATGTTGAACCTAGAGCTCATTGTGTCCTTAAACTGGTTGACAAGAGATACATTGGTGGAGCCAAATATGATATCGTCAGCATACACTTGAACGATGAGAATATCTCCCTTGAACTCCTTTATAAAGAGTGTCTTGTCAATGGTGCCTCACTTGTAATTGTTTCTTGTGACGATGCCTGAGAGGCAGTCATATCAGGCACGCGAAGCTTGCTCTAGTCCATATAGTGCCTTGTCAAGGAGTAGACGTGATCAAGGTGCTCATTGTCTTCAAAACCAGGGTTGCTTAACATAGACCTCCCATTTCATAGTTCCATTGAGAAAGGCCATTTTCTCATCCATTTGATAGAGCTGGAATCCCTTAAGAGTTGCAAGTGCGATAAGTAGGAAAATAGCTTTGAGGCGTGCCACAAGAGCGTACATCTCATCATAGTGTATTCCCTCTTGTTGATTGTATTCTTGAGCTACCAATTTCTCTTTGTTTCGAATGACGCTTCCAAGGTCGTCCAACTTATTCTTGAAGACCCATCGAGTCCCTATCATGGACTTGTTGGTAAACCTTGGAACAAGCCTCCACACTTTATTTCACTCAAACTCCATGATCTCCTCTTGCGTAGCGACAATCCAGTCTGGGTGAGTGAGTGCTTGCTGGATGTTATTTGGTTCTACTAGAGAAACAAAGGTGTTGAAGGCAAAGAGTTTGATGAGCGAGGACCTGGTTGCACACCTTATATTTAGGACATAAAAATCTGATCCATTGTATGGTATTTCTTATATTGATAATTCCTGGTTATGACAGTAGTAGTCTCAGGGAACTCATCGAGGGAGGAAGACTCTGGTGCAGTGGAAGGGGAACTGAAGGTGCTAGCCGAGGCCAACGAAAGTCTCACTAAGGCCTTTGGGGGTCTCTCTAAGGCCTTGGAGGGTCTCACTGAGGATGAAAAGGGTTTGGCTTCAGCGGGAGAGAGTCCCACTTCATTCGTTCAGACCATGGGATGGGACAAAGCAAAGATCCAAGTGATATGTGAAAAGATTCATCCTTATACCTAAAGAAAAGATTGATCCCATGGACTTGTTTTGGTAGATGACTTTTCACATATCACTTAGACCTAAAGAAAAGATTCCGAGTGATATGTGAAAAGTCATCTACCAAAACAAAGATATAGCGATTACCTCTTGTGCTTTGCACTTTTTAGGGGGCCACACAAGTCCATGTGAAGATGATCAAGGGGGTGCTTTCTAGACACCACCTTCTTTGAAACTACAATGGAGTGGAGTGTAGTCTTGGCTCGCGCACACTCTGAATAATTTGTCATGGACTCAGGCTTGATATCTGGAAGCCCTCTAACTAGCTCCTTTTTGTGAAGCTTGTGGAGTAGGTGAAGTCTGACATGTCCTAAAAGTTGATACCTGATAGACGCTATGTTTATCCGATCATAAAGATTGTAAAGAAAAGGATTGCAGACAAACAATTTTAACCAAATAATTGCGAGATTAAGAAATCGCCAAGTTTATACCTAATTGATAATAAATCCTATTGATTAGAATATAGTGGAAGCAAGAGTCGAATCCACATGAGGTTATCAGCTTGCTTTGATTTCTATTAAAACACTTATGAATAAGAGGGGGGTGGGGGTGGGGGGGGGGGGGGGGTTGGAAAACTAACTAAAAACGTTGAAACTTTGTTTTGACTAATAATGGGAAAAACTCTTAGTAAAGTAAATATCTATGTTTAACTGATGATAATGATCATATTAAGTTCATAAAGTAATCTAATAGTGAATTGATCATATTGCTATGCAACAACTATCTAGCATTCCCGACTGGGATCTACTAAACCTATCCACTTTAGTTAACTATGAAGATTGCCTATAGTTCAAACTAATGGAGGCATTAAGAAAAGAACACCATAAAATAGAAATAGCAATTGGCATCTATTGTTATCATGCAATTCTCTACACCATTCCTAGTTCAACCGACTCTAGAAACGAATACTTTCTTCGAAGATATAGATCACGATGACCGCTAGTAATCTATCCGAGCTTGTATGAAAGACTAAATTAATCCTAGGTGACCAATCTTGAAAGAACTAACAATCAAATTCATGCTATTAAAGAACAAACTAACATTAATCAACAATTAAACACTTCAAAATACTTCACTAAGAAAGAGAAGATTAGCTCCTCATAGTAGACTTACAAAGAAATGAGGAAAGGAAAATGCTTTAAACAAACTACGTAAACTCTCAAACTGGGTCTCCTAAGTTAAGAAAGGAGAAGCCTTTATATAGGACTTCCCATTCTTAACCTAGAAGAAAACTAAAGACTAATTAAAATAAAAAGAATAAAATCATCTATACTGAAAATCCAAAACCAATAACCATAAGATAAGCAAAAGATAACAAGGGAAAATAACGCATTTTTTGTCGCGCCTCTTTGGCAAACGCCTCGTACTTGAATTCCCAGATTGAAAGCGAACTCTTCTGGTTGTTGCCAATCTTCTAAAAAACACGCCTAGGCCCCACCTAGGTGCTAGGCGGGGTATGCGTTCTTTTTTTTTAAAGGGCATGTGTTCTTATTTAGGTTAAAAGTTAAAAATCAATCCCATCCTCTCGTTCGTCCCACACCTCCGCCTCTCACCTTTCACCCCTCTCCCTCTTAACTGAGAACTTTGTCGTCCCTACTACCTCCCACCTCGATCTTGTTATGTCGTCACCTCTCATCCCACCGGATGCTTCTCACCTCACCTCACCTCTCGTCCCGCCTCTCACCCTTGTTCGGCTCTCCCTGTCCCCCGCCCTCGTACTGCGACTACGTCCGCTAAGAGCTTGCGACAACGACTATGACTTATGAATAATTATTTAATATTACTTCGTTGAAACATGTGTTGAATACTGTATGATTTTTTCTTGTTGTGGTCTTGTAGATATTCTTTATGACAAATACTATAAAGTCTATGAATTTTGGATGATCAATTTGCAAATTATATGATTATATAAAAATTACATAGTTAAATTATGAATTACTATAAAATTATGAATTAATATATTTCGATTTAGTTTTTCATATAAGGAACCTATATTAATATATAAAAAATAAGTTTTATAATACTGATCCTCCTAGGCCCCGCCTAGGCTTAGAGATGGAACTTATGGAACCGGAACCGGCGGTTCCAGAACCGGAACCGGGGTTTTCCGGTCCCGGTTCCGGTTCCTGTTTTTACGGAACCGGCGGTTCCGGTTCCGAACCGCCGGTTCCATCTAAATTAATTTAAAAAAATAAAAAAGATGTTTTTTTTAACAAGAAAACCGGCGGTTCGGAACCGGAACCGGCGGTTCCTAGGCCTAGCCGGTTCCGGTTCCGGTTCCTGATTTCCAGGAACCGACCCATCTCTACCTAGGCTCCCGCCTAGGTGCTAGGTCGCCCCTCATCGCCTAGCACCTGCTCCTCATCGCCTAGCACCCGCCTAGCGTTTTTTAGAACACTGGATGTCGCGGATGTGCATCATCCCTCGCCAATGTGCATCCGCAATCGTCGTAAGATCAGTCTCCGATTTCTTCAGCTTTGTCTTGGTCTTCAATGCTACGCGTCTTCTTCTTCTCTAGTCTACTCTTCGCTTCATCTGTACTTTGTCTCTAGTATCCTCGTAAAATGCTAAAATCAGATATATGTGGCTGTAATGCCATACGTACCAAATACACCATAAATAAGCTTAATATCATACTAAAACTATTCAAATACTATGATATTATACCCATCGTAGACGTGTACATCAAATATCCCCACACTTGAACTTATACTCATCTTGGGTGTAATAAGAATACCACCCATCTCTCAATGCTAATCTTGTAGAAACTCCAACTACAAAAGGCACTTGCATAGTAGTAACATACAATAAGCTCGCTCCACTAACCAACCCAACCTATACAAATAATCTATCTCTCAACATAAAAATGCTCTGAACCTCACAAATATATAGTAACTTATAGAATGTGATCTTGACGCTCAAGTAACCGTAACAATATGATCGAGAACATCCTAAATCTCCTCTAAAAAAAGTTCAAGAACAATAAAATAAATATCCTAACTCTAGCCTAAACATCTCCTCTCCGAACTGCATATAATGACTTACTCCACCAAATAATGTCCATCTCGACAAAAACAACTCAACCACCAAATCTAAGAAAGAAATCCACATAGCACAACCACAATAATATGAATCAAATACCGAAAAAGAAGTTTAACCCTAGCGTTTACTCCATACCATCACCAATAATACTCCACAAATCTTCATAATAAAATAGGGATAAAAAAGTACCTTTAAGATACGACCAATAAAGCTCTAGAAACTCCACTAAGAGATCAAATCATGTAATCTCAATGAGAGTAAAAATAGAAATAAAATCAACACCTTATCGCTTCTTGTGAAACCTACCCGAACACTCCTATACTCCAACACTATATCTCGGTGCCAATATATAGAAAAAAACCATCCTGATCAGTCAAATTCTTTTAACTCAACTTTTTGCTTAAGCGCCCTTTCACATTTTCACTTAACAATCTAAAACATTATCTCACACACCTCATAACATTCAAGAATCACTTTTTTGCCAAGTCTACTGTTAGCTAGATTAACTACTTATTGCCTGAGTGCTCCGAAAGGTTTTCACTCATTCCAGGATTTAATTTTGGCTCTTTTAACATTTATGCCTCTTTTATTTTTAATTTGTTAGTTTATAGAGAATATGTAAAAATAACAAAATATAAATCTACCTCTCCACACTTAAACTAAACATTATTCTCAATGCAAATATCGGACACAAATAAAGATCAATGTGAGAATAGAAGAATACCGCTATTGTCGTGGTGGTGTTGGATAGTCTGAGTAGTAGGACCTATAAAAAGCGTCCCATTGATGCCTCTACTTGATGAGTAAACACAGATGGCTAGACGATGCAAAACATAAACCCAACGATGCAAAGCACCACGGATGCTAGCTACGATACAAGTACAAACGATGCAAAGCACCACGGCTCGAGGACGAGACACAAATACAACGATACAGAGCACCATAGCCTAGGAAATCTGAAACACAAGTACAAATGATTAGTAAACACCCTACATTGAGTAATCTAACACATCTCACACCAGAACAATACAACTCGGACTCCAATCTCCACTGGAGGGCGAGAGGGAATGACGTTGAAAACCAAAGCCAGGGGAACAACCCAAATTCTTTATCAAATTCAACGTGCCTAATACAAAGTGAATAATGACCTTTAAATAACCAAGATGGACAGCCAAAAAGGTGAACCAAACCGGTTCAATGAATAGAAAACTAACTAATAAAACCAAGAAAAATAAAGCAAGTGAACCGACTCCAAATAAACACAGTTAAAACACTTATTAAAACACACAAAATCCAACAACTAATAAGTATAAAATCATCATCATCTTCATCTTCAATCTCATGAGGACTCGGAGGCTCCCGCATCACTACTGCATCAACATCGCCATATGTTCCTCCTAGCGATCCTATCCGGCATCCTGCGCAACCCAGCAAGGATCCTGAACTCCAGTATATGTCGTGAAGTATTGGTCCAGGTCATGCATAGTCCCATAGGCCATGTGGCCATAGTCATCATCTGCAGGTGCATGCGCGGGCTCAGGTGCTAGAGGAGTAGAGGAGGTGGGATGTAAATCCCAGCAATCACAGCGGAGGTCCCACTTAGCATAATCAAAACCCTATATATGGCAAAGGTGCGGGCCTAGGTAGTCCGGCTCCCAAATAAGTAAGTGTAGACCATCCACGAGACTAGAATCCCGTGCTGAGATCCCTTAACATAGACAACGCTGGACCTCATCAGGTGGAAATCTCGCATACAAGAGAAAGTGAACCGGTACGTGCGGCAAACAGTCTCCTCATCCGCCGGGAACAAAACGTCAAATGCATCGCCGGTCAAAGAAATCATTCCTCTGATGTATATCTTACCCCTAGTTTCTCCCTGAAACTTATCGCGAGCTTGTAAGAACAAATCCTCCTAGTCTATATCGTGTTTCCAATACGCGTACACGTCCACGTAGCCATCACATCCCTCATCGAGGTCTTGTTCACCTCCGCATGTACGAAGAGTGCCAAAAGAATCACCTTGTGGGTGAGGCAAAGGCATGGATGTGATCACTGATAATTGTAGTTGGTGATCGATGTCTCATAGTTCACACCCATAGACCAGAGGTAGAAATTGTAAGGACCGTGCTCTCCTTATGCTAATGCCACTGGTGTGGCAGTAACTTCAAAGACGTTCCGTAGAGAGGAAAGTGATAGCTACAATTCATAGCCACCTAACTAAAACTTGCATCGTCGATGCTCATCAATGCAAAGAGTGATAAGAAAACTCCTTTTCAGCTGACGTAGGTTGGTGCAAACTCGTCTACGAATTCGTCAAGCCCAGCGTGCATGAAAATCTCACATGTATAACCATCGATATCCAATTCCATGTTGAAATTGGGATCGAAGAACATGGTTCTCATGATGTCGCGGGTTTGAACATTGTGAAGAATGGCCTCCGGGTCGGTGGTTATCTTGCTCCTCTTGGTTGGACGGCTCAGGCCTCCCTAGAAACGACGAAAAAGAAGCGGCGGAGGTCGTGGTGGAAAAGTGACGGTCGCCTAATTGCTCTCTGTTGTTCGAGAGAAGTGCTCAACGGTGGCCTGGTGGGATATCGACATTCGCCGAACTGTGTGTCTTAAAGAAGGTTGTGAATAACTGTCGCGCTCACCGAAATATCTCGAGGTAAAGGTCTAGAGCATGAAAAAGAGAGTTGAGTGAGGAAGTGTTCTTAAGTGTAATATATTCGAGGAGATCAAATGAAAAACAAGAGAGTAGTGTAAAAATAATGTTATGAACGAGTGTGGTGTGTTTTCATGTGCAATCCTGATTTTAAAACTAGAAAAACACAAATTATAGAAACACCCTTCCCTATTCTTCTTTTCCCCCCCATAAAATAATTCTTTCCACTCTATTCCTTTTCACTCTATTTTTGTAATCACTCACTGTTTTTCACTTAGAATATTTTCCTCGCAAAATCTCACTTTTCACTCGTTTTGAAAACGATTTTAGTTCAAAAGACAACAAATTTTTGCAAATATAGTTCAAAATATTATGCGGAAAATGACTCACTGACTCGCTCTACTCTAAAAAATCAAATTGCAAGCTAACAAGAAAGGGAAACTACCTAACTCGGGTTGCCTCCAAGAAGTGCCTTATTTAGAGTCATGGCTCGACTCCTTTTGTAGCTCAACTCACGAAAGAGTCGTCCGAGCCCTTCGGAGTTTTGATTTGTCGGGATTGGATTCGACTATCACAATAGTCATGTGAGTACGCCCCTTTTTGGCATTCTGTCGTAGGCTTCTTTGCCTTTTTTTTGGACTCAATGTTGTCCTCCCCAACCTGAGTCTTTTTGGAAAGTCCATTAATGTCTCTCTTTCTCTGTACATATAAATAAACACTTTGGGGACTAGGTCCTCCTTGCAAGGTTAGTCAGTGAGGCTATATCCAAATCCTTTGTGGTACCGAGCATCAGCTTGCCCGTACCCTCACTACTTCTGTTGTTTGGGTATGGTACAACAATGTTAATCCCATAAAAAGGGAATCAACCAGTGGATTATTGATGGTTTTCCCGTCAATTGTGAAAAGTGACGGTCCTACCATCAAATCCCACCTTTGTTGTGCATCTCTCACACTAGTTACTGTGCTCACTCTTTCATAAATGGCATCCCAAGGATTATGGGGAGGGCATTGTCCTTAATCCTCTTACTTCATCTCCATGACGTACAAGTCCATGAGAAAAGTAAACTCACCCACACGTACTAATACGTCTTCTAGTTTGCCTAGCGGATGTATGTTAGATTGGTCTGCCAACTGAATGGCCACTCTAGTGAAATCTAATGGTCTTAGGCCTAATTCATAGAAAAGATAAGAGGGAAGGAAATTAACAGACGCACCTAGGTCGAGCATTGCCCTGTGATATCCATTCCTCCTATGTTAACTGGCATTGTGAACATGCCAGGGTCCTTCTCTTTACTAGGCATCTCTATAGTAGAATGAAATGCGCCCCTCTTCTTATTCTTCCTTAGATCTCTTCTCTCTTGCTCTAATTTCTTTGCTACCACTTCCTCTAGAATTCTTGTAGAAACAGAGGAGGTCTCATCTCTTCATACAAGGGTGTGCCTTCCTCGATGTCATTGCACACCTCTAACAAATCCTTGGCCTCTGTAGAATCTTCACACCATCTAGGACCTCTTTTGGTTCCTCACCACTGATAGTTTCTACCCGTTAGTGTCTTCGGACTCTAGGTCTCATAGCTAATCTCAATTGGGTGGTGCATGTAGGTGACAGACAACTGTCCTCATAGTAGCTTCTTACGACTATTGGAAGGAAACAACCTCCTAGGCACCCATGTGCTTCATGATATATGTCGTTAGAATCCTCACTCTCGAAGCACAACCGATGACACACATTGATATCATTCCTGACTCTCTCATTATTGACAAGACATTCCTTCTCGTCTCTACTAAGGTGGGGGCCGCTAAGGGTGTTCAACGGTCACCGAAGTTATGCTCTGGTGTGTGGTCTCTTCTTCAGGCTAGAGACCTAATGCAGATTTGTGTCGCCGAAGTCCAACTCTTGACTCTCTCCATGTTGGAGATAGACGTAGTTTGGGTCCTTGCATATGTACCTGAAGCCGCACTATAACAGCTCTATGTACTCCGGAGTTCTTGGGCGTCTTTCCGGCTTTCGCCAATATTTCTTTTCTGAACCTCTTCACAGTGCTCTCGGCGGCGGCTGCTGAACTGGTTTCGGCAGTCGCCGAAATAAAGTGCGCTGTCTTGGAAGGGACCGTTCCAAAGGGTGGGGTGGTTGCATGGAAGATTCTTTCGTAAAATCAGACTTGATGCATCCGTAGTCGCCTAAAGTGGTTCGGCGGTCGCCGCTGAAGCGGAATTTGGATTTTCCCTTTTGTTGCACCGTCTCCTCCGAGCTCTGTGTGGAATCCTCTCTCGAATCACTATCCTCCTCTCTTCAGATACATTCTCACCCAACCTCATCATGCAAACGTTCCTCATGTCTGGGTTCCTCTCGGTTTGTGAAGGAAGACGACCCGATATAATTTGCTCAAGCTTTGTGACAGCGTCTAACATTGGGTCATGATCTTTTCTAGAATACCCACACTTTTATTCCCTTGGTTACCGTAGTGTGGAGATCGTCTCCACAAGCCTTTCAAGATTTCACCTATTGTATCGTGCCTCAGAGCTTCAACCTCCTAATTTTTTCCTTCAGTAGCGCAACCTCATTCGATTCGGCTTGGGCGACACTCGACAATTACTCCTTACCGAGCCTCGCCCGGTGTACTGTCTTGAGTTATCCGCTAGAGTTGTGAAGACTTTCAATGGCTCTTGCATTGTTCAACCCCAGATGCTCCCTTGGCATGTTACGTTGACCATCCTGGGATCATCCTCTCGAAGATTGCTGTGTAAGTGTATGCTCATATCGTTGTCCTGTTAACCATGGTAGAGACATCACTTGATAAGATTTTTGAACCTCCCAATGTCGTCATAGAGAGATTCTCTGGCCGCCTGCTCAATGTTGCGGATATGCTTCTTGAGCGTGTTGGATTTCACGGCTGGGAAGTATTTAGCCAGAAATAACCTCATCATGTCAACGCAGTTGGTTACACTTCCCAAAGGCAAAGTATGGTACCAATCCTTTGCCTCATCCTTGAGGGGAATGATAAGGATCGCATCTGCATCTGCTCGACATTTATGTCTGAAGGTCTCAGGTTGACACAAACCTCCATGAACTCATCTATGTGTTGGATGGAGCCTCTTATGTTGAGTTGCTAAATTTTTGGTAGTAAGTGTACTACCCCAATCTTTAACTTGAATCTCTGTCCAGCTGGGAGATCCGGTAGATCCAAAACTCTTGTTGGAAACCCCAAGTTAAGCGTAGTCAATGCTTCCAATGTGATGTCTACCATTTCTTCGCCTTGTTCGTTCGTGTGTTCGCGCTGAGTCCGTGGAATCACGTTCATATCTGCAATGGGGAAAACAGGGGAAGAATTTGGAGAACGGAAACCATGTAAGTGGTTCATGCCTATAAGTGTAGTAAGAAAATCAAAAACATTTTTTGCTGATATTTTGTTGCCTCCCAACAACGGCTCCAATTTGATAGACGCTTTGTTTATCCGGTCATAAAGATTGTAAAGAAAGGATTGCAGATAAACAAGAGTTTAAAAAAGTAATTGTGAGATTAAGAACTTTCCAATTTTATAACTAACTGACACTAAATCCTATTGATTAGAATATAGTGGAAGCAAGGGTCTAACTTACAGGAGGCTATCAGCTTGCTTTGATTTCTATTAAAACATTTATGAGTAGGAAGGGGGTTTTCGGTCTTGTAAAACTAACTAAAAACGTTGAAAATGTGTTTTGACTAATAATGGGAAAAACTCTTATTAAAGTAAATATCCATGTTTAACTGATGATAATGATCATAGTAAGTTCATAAAGAACCTAATAGTGAATTGATCCGACTCCTATGCAACAATTATCTAGCATTCCTGACCGGAATCTACCAAGCATGTTCACTTTAAGTTATTTACGACGACCACATATAGTTCAAACTAATGGAGGCATTAAATGAATAACACCAGGGAACATATATAGCAATTGGCTTCTACTCCTGTCAAGAAATTCTCTACACCATTCCTAGTTCTACCGATCTAGAAATGAATGCTTTCTTCCAACATATAGATCACAACGACCGCCAGTAATCTATCCTAGCTTGTATGAAAGACTAATTTAATCCTAGGAGATCAGTCTAGAAAGAAACTAATGATTTAATTTGACAATAAACATTCATGAGAAGAATAGTCAAATTCATGATATTAAGAACAAACTCACATTAATCTCAATTAAACACCCTAACTGTCTCTCCTAGGTTAAGAAAGGAAAGTGATTCAAACAAACTACGTAAACTTCTGAACTGGCTCTCCTAGGTTAAGAAAAGAGAAGCCTTATATAGACTTTCAATACTAAACCTACAAGATAACTAATAAACTAATAAAATAAAATATTCTATTACTGAAAATCCAAAACTAATAACCATAAAATCATAACTGAAAGGTAACAAGAGAAAATAACGCGTTTCTTGTCGCGCCGGTTTCGGCCATCGCCAAAATGGTTCAGCAACCGTTGCGGACTTGAATTCTCGGATTGGAAGCGAACTCTTCCGGCAGTCGCCGTTGTGCATCCGTGGTCGCTATAAGATCAGTCTCTAACTCCTTCATCTTTGTCTTGGTCTTTAATGATATGATTCTTTGTCTTCTCTTCACTCCGACTCTACTTTGTCTCTAATATCCTCGTAAAATGCCAAAATTAGATATATGTGGTTGTAATGTGATACGTACCAAATACACCATAAATAAGCTCAATATCATACTAAAAATATGCTAATACTATATTGTTATACCCGTCGTAGACGTGTACATCACTGCCACAAGTTGGATTGATCTTTGGATTGTAGCGATACACAACTGTTGCTCTGGTTTGAAGTTGTAGTTGAACAAGTAAGTATTGTCGACTCTTTTCCCTTTCATGATAACTTCTTGATTTGGAGCTTTTACAAGACAGTGTGTTGTTGTGAAAGTCACTTCATTTGCGCCTTGGTCGCATATCCGAGCAACACTAAGTAGATTGAACTTGATGTTGTCTACTAAGCTAACATCTCTTATTTGAATCTCCTCAGTTAGTTGAACACTCCTTGTATCTTTAATTCTTCCATGGTTCTTGTCACCAAAGTAGATAATGCCTCCTATGTTGTTGTGAAATGAGAGCAAAAACTTTGGGTTGCATGTAATGTGGCATGAGCAACCGCTCTCGATTTACCACTTTCTCTGCATTTCACCTTGTAAAAAGAAGAATTAAGTTTTTAGGGCCCATCAAAGCTTTGGCTTTGTGGGTGGATTAGTAGAAGTAGTTCCTAATATAGTTTTTCTAGCTTAGCTATTATGAAGGGGCGCGATGTTCATAGTAAGAGTGATCATTCAGGTCTAGCACTTGATTGGGCTTAGACTTTTATGACTTGTAGCTTTTTTCAAGTGCTCTCTTACCTTCATAATCTTGTACATGGTGCCCATTCTTGTCACATAAGGTACAATATAGATTGTATCTAATATAGAATACTTGGCCTTACTTGGGCGAAATGGAGCTTTCTTCTCAGGCTTAACGTGTTAAGGATTACGATTCTGAGCTTGTTTCAGATATATCTTACATGCTTTTCCCCATGAAACCATTTCTTGGTTTCTTCAGGCTCCTTTTCAAGAACCTTTATCCTTCCCTCTATAAATTCGTTAATGCTTTTACAAGATTGTAGTTCTTTGCTTAGTGAACTGATCTTTTCAATAAATTCATTAGTGATGGTATCAATTGAGGCAAGTGACAAGGGATAAATCCGTTGTTCCCCTATCAAAGTATTACTCAACTAGACTACCCCTAGTATAGTGGGTAAGTCGAGGTCGTACCCAAGGGAGCAAGGATTCTCTAAGTATGTTTTTATATGATTTTCCAATAGGGGGGGGGGGGGGGTTGACAATTACTTGGTAAGAAAGCACGAAACAAATACACAATTATGGAGAGAGTAATAAGATTGAAATGGTTCACCTATCCACTCTAGCAACTTGAAATGGTCGGTGGATCCTAGGTTCTTAACAACAAATATTCTAATCAAATCTAAATGGATCGTCCTACTATTTGTTCATAGCTAGCAACTAGTCCAAATAGTCCTAGAAACCCTAATCATGCTACAACCACGGAAATACCTAAATTTAATAGCACAATTGCATAAAGTTCAAAGATATGTAGGTTCATGCAATACCATTGACAAATAGTCGGTACTTGACATGAATCTAAGATCTCTACCCTAAAGTCAATCACAAATAGTTCGAAGAAAGAGTTTGCTACAAAAGGTTTAGATTCTTCAAATATAATTGTCTAAAACTAGCAATATGAAGAATATTAATTAACCTAGTTCATGACTCTAGAAAAATCAATATAAATCAATCACAAATTTAAGCACAAGAGATCAAAAACAATTCCAAAGACAAATTAAAACAAGAGAAGAAAGATCATTACCACAATGACTAAAATCAAGAGCTAGAACTTCAAGATGAACACAAATTGACTTAGTTCTCCATAGATTCTTTGAGAAAACAAATTACAAAAAGAGAGTTTTTTCTTGAATTACAAATTAGGTTATGAGATAATCCTAGAGAGAGTATGAGAGAATATATAGAAAATGTATGGTCAAAACCCTAGAAAATCTATATAAATTCCCCTCTCAAAAATGGTTACATAAAAACTCCCTTCAAAGCTTAATATGAGGTGGCTACAAAGACTTTCCGTTCAAAGAATTACTCCGGACCCGCGACCGCGGTCTCAGAACTGCTCCCGCGGTTTGGTCTCTGTTGTCCCCTATGACAGATTATTAAAATGGCCATAACTTTGACTCACAACTCCGATTGAGCTCAAATTTAGAGGGGAACGTAGTAGACTTCAAGATCTAACTCCTCAAATTGGAATCACATCAAACGGATGTTGGAGTAAGGAGAACGATCCATTTGAACTCAGATTAAATCCTTAGCACTTCATTCTTAAGCGTATTTGTCTTCACTTCGTCGCCTTTTGTCCAAATGACTCATATGCTTCATTCAACGACTAAGTGCTTCCAAAATGTCTTTAAAGTCATCTAAAAACCACTCTTGGCGCCATCGGGATTACGCCTATCAAATTCCACCACACTTAGATCTTGCTCGTCCTCGAGTAAGCTTGATGGCCTAGGCGAGCATGGGGTAGCTCGGAACCCTCTAACAACACGTCCAAGAAACTCTCTCAAGAACCTGTTTCCACAAAGACAAACGAAGACTACGACCCTACAAGAGACTACCCAATAAAACAAAACAAACATGTCGCAAACACCCGTTTCCTTGCATGTTCCGGATCCCACGCAAGCACATTAACAATAGATCTTAAAAGTATGCAATGGTTGTCTCAATCCAAATGATATATGCATGAAAATTATGCTAAATTAGACTAAAGACATCTTTCCTTGATAGCATGCATCGTTCAATGATAAAAAGACATAAGTTCCTCGACTCGAATACAAAACACGCTCTCACGAATTCATGCTCTATCCCTAAATGGCACTCTAAAAACATGCATACACATCCAAAACTAACCACAAGGCAAGGTGCGAAACAAATCAAGAGACGTTCATGAATCACAAAATGTACTCTCTTTTTTTTCTTTTGGGGGACCCGGACGTTTTTCGAACCGGGCCAACACTTTTAAGACTTTTTTTTCAACCATCATATCCTTTGAGCACTAAACACTAGGTCGTGTTCTTTGCATGCTCATCCGGGAAACGTTAGAAGATCTCTTATTTAAGCACTAAACACTACGTCGTGTTCTTTGCATGCTTTTATTTAGTGTTATTTATTTTTCTTTTTCAATAATGTGACAAATTCCCGTCTCAATCAAGTGTTATGCAAAAAACCTCAGCACTGGGTTTCGAAAAAGACGTATAAGCAAGTTCTAAAGCAAATATCCAAAGAAGAGCACTCCTAAGTGACAACATGCCTAAGTAACAAGAATCGGTCCATACATAATCCTATCAAAGTCCGCATGCTCCAAATAAGTGTCCAAAGCATAATAAAACACTATCATCATCATAATGCATTTGCAGCCTTGAAGAACCAAAACATAATCAAAAGATCCAAAGCATAAGCACTAGTACGAGAACCAATCAACAATGCAAATCATGGGATGCAACAACCGACACACAAAACCAAAACAAAGCACACCTAAACAAGCTAAAACACACCAAAAATAACAAACTAAAACACTCAACAACAAACTATATGTATGCGACATGAATACCAATTCCCTCCCCCACACTTGAAATGAACGTTGTCCTCAATGCAGCAAAAGAGGACTCACAATAATAGGGAAAAGGAAAAAATAAGCGTACCTCACACATTGGGTTGCCTCCCGAGCAGCGCCTTTGTTAAAGTCGTTGGCTCGACTTCTAACTCTCAATCAAACAAGAGCTGAGTTAGTAGAACGGGTGTGGACCATAAGATAGGTCCACACCATGGTTAATCACACAAAAACTATAAAGAGAAAAAGTTTCTCCCCGGCAACGGCGCCAAATTTGACAAGGGCTAAAGCCGTTGTGGCCCTATCAAAGTATTACTTAACTAGACTACCACTAGTATAGTGGGTAAGTCGAGGTCGTACCCAAGGGAGCAAGGATTCTCTAAGTATGTTTTTATATGATTTTCCAATAGGGGGGGTTCACAATTACTTGGTAAGAAAGCACGAAACAAATACACAATTATGGAGAGAGTAATAAGATTGAAATGGTTCACCTATCCACTCTAACAACTTGAAATGGTTGGTGGATCCTAGGTTCTTAAACAACAAATGTTCTAATCAAATCTAAATGGATCGTCCTACTCTTTGTTCATAGCTAGCAACTAGTCCAAATAGTCCTAGAAACCCTAATCATGCTACAACCACGGAAATACCTAGATTTAATAGTACAATTTCATAAAGTTCAAAGATATGTAGGTTCATGCAATACCATTTACAAATAGTCGGTACTTGACATGAATCTAAGATCTCTACCCTAAAGTCAATCACAAATAGTTCATGAAGAAAGAGTTTGCTACAAAAGGTTTAGATTCTTCAAATAGAATTGTCTAAACCTAGCAATATGAAGAATCTCATTAACCTAGTTCATGACTAGAAAAATCAATATAAATTAATCACAATTTAAGCACAAGAGATCAAAAAACAATTCCAAAGACAAATTAGAACAAGAGAAGAAAGAACCTTACCACAATGACCAAAATCAAGAGCTAGAACTTCAAGATGAATACAAATTGACTTAGTTCTCCATAGATTCTTTGAGAAAACAAATTACAAAAAGAGAGCTTTTTCTTGAATTACAAATTAGGTTATGAGATAATCCTAGAGAGACTATGAGAAAATATATAGAAAATGTATGGTCAAAACCCTAGAAAATCTATATAAATTCCACTCTTAAAATGGTTACATCAAAACTCCTTCAAAGCCTTTAATATGAGGTGGTTACAAAGACTTTCCGGTCAAAGAATTACTCCGGACCCGCGACCGCGGTCTCAGAACCGCACCCCCGGTTTGGTCTCTGTTGTCCCCTGTGACAGATCAGTAAATGACCATAACCTTTGCCTCACAACTCCGATTGAGCTCAAATTTGGAGGGAACGTAGTAGACTTCAAGATCTAACTCCTCGAAATCGAATAACATCAAACGGATATTGGAGTAGGGAGAACGATCCATTTGAACTCAGATTTAAACCTTAACACTTCATTCTTAAGCGTATTTGTCTTCACTTTGTCGCCTTTTGTCCCAATGCCTCATATGCTTCATTCAACAACTAAGTGCTTCTAAAATGTCTCTAAAGTCATCTAAAAACCACTCTTGGCGCCATCGGGATTACGCCTATCAAATTCCCCCACACTTAGATCTTGTTCGTCCTCGAGTAATCTTGAAGGCCTAGGCGAGCATGGGGTAGCTCGAACCCTCCAACCAAACGTCCAAGAAATTCTCTCAAGAACCTGTTTCCACAAAGACAAACAAAGACTACGACCCTACAAGAGACTACCCAATAAAACAAAACCAAACATGTTGCAAACACCCCTTTCCTTGCATGTTCCGGAGCCCACGCAAGCACATTAACAATAGATCTTAAAAGTATGCAATGGTTGTCTCAATCCAAATGATATATGCATGAAAATTATGCTAAATTAAACTAAAGACATCTTTCCGTCATAGCATGCATCGTTCAATGATAAAAAGACATAAGTTCCTCGACTTGAATATCAAACACGCCCTCACAAATTCATGCTCTATCGCTAAATGGCACTCTAAAAACATGCATACACATCCAAAACTAACCACAGGGCAAGGTGCGAAACAAATCAAGAGACGTTCATGAATCACAAAATCTACTCTCTTTTTTTCTTTTTGGGGACCCGGACGTTTTTCGAACCGGGCCAACACTTTTAAGACTTTTTTACGCAACCATCATATCTTTGAGCACTAAACACTACGTCGTGTTCTTTGCATGCTCATCACGCAAACGTTAGAAGATCTCTTATTTAAGCACTAAACATTGCGTCGTGTTCATTGCATTGCTTTTATTTAGTGTTATTTATTTTTCTTTTTCAATAATGTGACAAATTCCCGTCTCCATCAAGTGTTATGCAAAAAACCTCAACACCTTGGGTTTCGAAAAAGACGTATAAGCAAGTTCTAAAGCAAATATCCAAAGAAGAGCACTCCTAAGTGACAACATGCCTAAGTAACAAGAATCGGTCATACATAATCCTACAAAATCCGCATACTCCAAATAAGTGTCCAAAGCATAATAAAACACTATCATCATCATAATGCATTTGCAACCTCAAAGAACCAAAACATAATCAAAAGATCCAAAGCATAAGCACTAGTACGAGAACCAATCAACAATGCAAATCATGGGATGCAACAACTGACACACAAAACAAAACAAAACACACATAAACAAGCTAAAACACACCAAAATAACAAACTAAAACACTCAAACGGATATTGGAGTAGGGAGAACGATCCATTTGAACTCAGATTAAATCCTTAGCACTTCCAAAATGTCTCTAAAGTCATCTAAAAGCCACTCTTGGCTCCATGGGGATTACGCCTATCAGCAAGATGGAGTTTCTTGAGAAGTAAGGTCTAGCTTTCACAAAGACTGTTTGGTTGACAGTATTTGCTTTAATAGACATGTTTATGTTATCAAGCTTACTCATAACGAGGTCGAGCTTATCGAGCATATTTGAGTCCGAGTCTTGCTTAAGCCCTTACCCTTACACTGTTCACATGATTTTGTAAGGATGGTTGTTTTAGCATGAAGCTTATTGGAAAGCTCAACTGTCCAGCTCTAAGCTCGTTAATTTCCTCAGTTTACTCATAATCTTGAGTTAGAAGGGTATCGTTATCCTTGATTAATCCTTGTACCATGACAACTAGATATGCCTTCGATAAAAGGTCTAGTTTTAAGGATGATACCTTGATTGGTTCACCATTGTCTGAGTCTTCTATAGCCATCAGACTTTTAGCTTGAGTCTCTTCACCCACACTAAGCTCTTCATCAGAATCACCCAAGCGGTGAAGAAGGCTTCTTGGGTTCAGTAGAGCTTGTGCTTGCTACAACCTTGGCATTTGTACCTAGTTTAGAAAGGTGTCCTTTTGTTGATAACTGTAGCACACAAAGTCCTTGATATCCCTCTTTGGCAGCCGGTATTTCTTGAACTTAGCCTTTTTTTCAGGTACTTCTTGACCATCTTGATCATCATGGCCACCTCCACGTCATCATAGTCATCATCTGCGTCTTCATTGTCATGATGTTGGAGTACCTTAATGAGCTTAAGGGTTGATTCTTTGGATCACTACTAAAATACTATTTTCGTCGCCAATCAATAGAAATCCGTCGCTAATATGGTTTAGCGACAGATTTGTGACGGATGTCTCCTGTCGTCCCGAAAATGGTAGCTAAAAGAAGTTAGCGACGGAGCAAAAGGCTTGTCGCTAGTTAGCGACGACTTTTGCGACAGAAATCCGTTTCAATTTTGGGCTTCCGGAGACCAATTGTGGCGACGGATTTAGCAACCAAATTTTGTCGCTAATATGAACCCCTAGGAGACCGATTGTGGCGACAGAGTTTGTGACGGAAATCCATCGCTAATAAGGACCCTCTGGATACCCATCTTTGCGACGGTTTTTTGCGACGAATTTCCATCGCTAAGCCTGCCTATAGAATCCACCAAACTAAGATGGAACTCCGTTGCAAATCCCGTCCCAATTTGACCCCATATCTCTGTCATGTCCTCTATTATTGTTATCAAATACGGTTTCACTTGGTCGTTAATGTTAATATTGCGAAGTTTGCATTTTTATTGAATTGAAAATTTATCCGAACATAATATTATAACAAGCAGTAATAAATTAAACTGAAATTGTTATTATAAAATTAAACGTAATAAACATAATTCGTACAAAACAAAAACAAAGATACAAATCATAAAAACCTAATAGTCGGAGGCGGTGGCGTCGCCTTCATCGTCTCTCGGTTGCGGGCGATGTTCAGGAAAAAAGGGTTGGCATCATCCTGGCCAGCTCAGCTCGGATGAAATTGGACATTCGTGTATGCATATCCGCATGAATTTGTGATTGCATTTGTGAATACACTTGCGCTTGCACCCTTTCTTCCATTTGCTGCACATGAGCCTGCAAGCGCTCTTGCATCTGTGCATCCAACCGCTCTTGCATTTCTTGCATCTGGCGCTGAACATCATCTTGGCTCATCCGAGAGGACAAACAGGGGTGAGATGGCCTGGCTCGACGCGCCCGGCTGCGTGATGTGTCGATGTATGCACAGGCCGCTGAACCGAGTCCGTACACCCGGTTCTTCTTGTTCACACCCTAGCTCTCCAGATAGATCTGCGTGTCGTCCACGTCAGCCATGCTCGCATCTTGACCCTCTTCGGTCGGTGGCTAGGACAAAGAAGCAATCCTCTGGGCGATCGCTTCCTACAATAACCGATGAAAACATACTAGTTAGGTACAAAAAATTGTCGTAACATAAATGTAATTTACGAAATACCGTCATCTTCTTCGCCCTCGAGTGTACTAGGACAGTCTTCTCCTTGTCCTTCCTCGACGTGTATGTGAGGGTATACAACTCGGTAGCCGTCGGAGTGCGACCGAGGTCCTAGGTCTAACAAAAAATAATACGATTATTAGTGTGACAGATAATTAATAAATTTCATTATACGAAAAAATAAAGTTAAGAATCAAACCATGTTGTCGTAATAACCCATGAAGGAACGGGAGCCTTCCGTGTGGCGTACCAATCCAGTGCCCTCACCCTCAGGCTCGTTCATGGGATTGGCATGAGCAATGTGGGACCTCTTCTTCTGTTCCTCCGAGTCCCAGAAGGCCTTCTAGGAGGCCCAAACGTCGTCGATCACAGAGCGATGTGGTAACTCCGGATGTCCTCATCTTGTGAATGACGTCCTTGTACCCGTGAAACAAAAATAATTCAAACATACAACGTAAGCTAATAAGTCATTTGAAACTGTAGTGATTTGAAACTTATCGAGTACCCGCATGTCTCGCGAAGACATAATAGATGTAGTCCTCGTTGTACTCGGACTCATCCCAGAAATATTCTTTCTGGAAACCATAAGAACATGCATGTTTCACTTTGCATTTGTACATTAACGTAATCGTGAAGCTAAAATGGATAAATATTTACCTTGAATTCCTGCCAGTAGTAGTCGATCTCCTCAGCTCCGTTAATGGCTCCCATACATTTTTGGGTAAAAGCTCCCGAAGAGAGACTGGCAGAAGTCGTTGCATAAAAACATGGCAATCATGATTCTTCATCCCATGCATTTTCAGATTTTTCGGATCGACGCATCTGGACAAGTTGGACGCGTATCCACCTGGAAACTTTATTTTCTGTATCCACTCAAGCAAGACTCTTTTTGAATCCCTATCCAATGCGTACTTGGCCTTCGGAAACTTTCCCAGTCGCCTTATCTTTAGCTAGCTCAGGCCGATCACAGATGTCATTCAGTTCTTCCCTGGATTTGTCATTGTATTTTGTTTTCCCAGGTAGATGAAAACATTATCGAACACATTTTTCTAAATATGCATGACATCTAAATTATGCTGAATGAAATTCGTACTCCAGAAAGGCAAATCCAGAAGATGGTTTTCTTATTCCATCCATGTTTTTTGGATAGTAAAGCATTATGATTTTCCGCCCCAGGTTCATATGACTTCTTAAAGCCCAAACGATCCAGCTCAGCTAACATTTCAGCTCCAGTTCTTACCCCCATAAGCCTTTTATGCTCTTGTTTTCCCTTACGAAAATCAGTGACATTTTTGCGAAATGAATGACGCGGAGGCAAAAACTTCTGAGAGCAATCAAACCACGACTGTTTACCACTCTTGGGCAGCGTGAATGCATCTGTCTCTTCCATGCAATAAGGACAGACTTGTCTACCAGCAGTGCTCCATCCAGACAACATAGAATATGAGGGGAAATCATTAATTGTCCACACAAGAGCTGCATTTAGTTGGAAATTCTGGTGTTTATGAACATCGTATGTTGTGACTCCACACTCCCACAACTGGTTTAACTCTGCAGGCAACGGTTGTACAAATATGTCCATTTGTTGTTTTGGATTTCTAGGACCCGAGAACAAAACCCTAAAAAACATAAACTCATCCTTCATGAACATGCCTGGGGGGAGATTGTAGGGTGTTAAGATGACCGGCCATGATGAATATTGCTGCCCGAAGTTGCTGAATGGTTGAAACTCATTGGAACATAAGCCTAATCTGATATTTTTGACTTCATCGGCAAAATCGGAATGCAACTCACTAAAACGTTTCCACGCCGCAGAGGTGGACGGGTGACACATCTTGTCACCAACCATCTCATGGTCAGCGTGCCATGTCATATGTTGGGCGATTGCCTTCTAATCATACAATCTCTGTAGCCTTGGAGTTATTGGAAAATAAAACATTTTCCGATACGGCGCTCTAGCCTTTCTTCTTTTGATTTGCTTTGCGTCACAAGTTTTCACCATAGTTGATCATAGACTTTGCATTCCGTTATATTCTGCATCTTCCTCCCCAATAAAGCATACAGTTTCGACGACAACAGTCAATGACCTCAACCAACAACCCCAAACCCTTAACCAACTTCTTTATGTTTACAAAATTTGTTGGCATCTTGTTGTCCTCCGGGAGCAGTTCTTGAATGAACTCGCACATGTCGTCCACTAACCTTATTGTACTTTGATGACGATACTTGATATCCATCATTTTAGCAGATGCAGAAAACGGGGAGTGTCTGTTGTTACTAGGCCATATTTCTTGTTCGGCCGCTCTCATCATATCGAAAAATTTCTGTGATTCTGCATTAGGGGGATCATCTTCCTGGAAGACTACTTCTGAACCAACATCATCATGTATCATTCTATGACTGGGATGCGAACTCATCCCCTCGACATCATTCTCTGGTACGGCATGTTGTTGTCCTCCGGGATTCAACATGGTCCCCTCGCCATGAAACACCCATACATAGTAATCTCTTACAAACCCATTCTTCAAAATATGAAATTTTACATCATTGGTATTGCGGTAGCTTTTATTTCTACAAGTCTACTTAGAACAAGGGCATTTAATCTTCACTCCACTCATACAATTTGGATGACCTAAGGGAAACTGGATAAAGTCTTTCATTTTTTCGGGAAATCCTGGGTTAACAACCCCCTCGTGAGTCTCTGATATATCCAACTACGGTCTTGATTCATCTCTGTAGCGCGTTTAACTAGATGACGATTCACATCTAATCGCATTTATTATCTTAGTAACACCTTCTCTAATTTATTTTATTGTGTCACATATGTTACATGTACATCGAGAATTAGGATTAATCCTAATTCTCATTTCTTATATAATCCTAAATCCACATCTTCTCTAAATAATTTTTATATAATTCTAATTCCATGATTATATCCATATAATCCTAAATCGACAATTCTATATAATTCAAAATTTATAAAAATTTATAAAATATATAAATAATATCGTATATAATCCTAAATCCACAAATAAAGCCAAAATAAATTTAATATAATAAATAATTCTATGTATAATTCTAAATATTATTTTTCAATATAAATCCACAACATAAAGAATTCAATATTTATATATATAATCCAAAATACACAATTCTATGTATAATTCTTTCTAATTCTATTTCCTAAAAAGTTCCTACAAAATTCTTTATAATTTTTAAAAATTTCTAAAAAAAGCTTTATTATTTCTAATAATTTGCTATAACATTCTATATAATTCTATGTAATTCATAAATAATTCTTTATAATTCGTAAAAAAACTAAAAATAAATCCTAAAAACTTCTATATAAAATCTAAAAAACTCTATATAATTCTATTAAATTCATAAATAATTCTATATAATTTCTAATAATTCTTAAAAAGTTCTATATAAATTCTAAAAAGTTCTATATAATTCAGTATAGTTCCTTAAAAATCTTAAATAATTCCTAAGAAATCTTAAATAATTACTAATTCCTATATAATTTCTAAAAAAACCTATATCATTATAAAAAAATCTTTAAAAAATCATAATAAATTGTATATAATTCCTAAATAATTATATATAACTAATAAAAAATTTAAAAACCTATCTAACAATTTATATATTTTCTAAACAATAATACTATTTTTTCTAAACAATTTCTATTGAATTATATACAATTTATTCCTAACAATTTCTAAAAATTGTATATTTTTTCTAAACAATTTCTAAACAATTATATATAATTCCTAAACAATTTCTAAAAAATCTATCTAATAATTTAATAACAAAACAATTTATATAACAAATTAAATAATAATAAAAATAAAAACCTACTTGCCGATCGGAAATAAAGAAGAAGAAAGGGGGAGGCTACTGCGGCGGCGGGGCGGGGCACGGCAGCTGCTGTGACGACAGGGGCAGCGGGAGCTGGTGAACGGCGGGGGCGGCGGGAGCTGGCAAATGCCGACGCGGAGCAAAAACGACGGGAAAGTTGGAGGCGCGCGCGGGAAGTCTACTAGAGGCGTGGGGATCGGAGGCAAACACCGGCGGGGCCGGAAAGAGGAGGAGAAGGAGTGAGCACTGGAAGTGGGGCCGGAGCGAGCACCGGAAAGAGGAGGAGAAGGAAGGGAGTATTAGGAAGCGGAGAAGAGGAGGAGGAAAACTGGACGGAGGGAGTATGCGAGGCAGAAGCGTGCAAAGGGAGTTTAATTGTGGAAGCGAAGGAAAATGGGAAGATGGATGGGTTCTGCGTCTATTTATTAAGGACGAAGGGTTAGAGACGGAAAATCCGTCGCTAAATCCGTCTCTAACAGTTTGACCACGAAATACAAAAATTTCACTAAGTGTTTGGCGGTTTCGACCCTTAACGACGGAATTCCGTCACTAGCAGGATATCTATCGCCTATATTAGCGACGGAATATCGTCTCAATGGTCGCTAATGGGTCGCTAATGTTGGGAGGTAGATATTAGGGACCATTAGCAATGGAATTCCGTCGCTAATGATGAAATATAGGCGGGATATCTATCGCCTATTATTAGCGATGGAATACCGTTGCAATGGTCACTAATGGGTCGCTAATTTTGGGAGGTAGACATAGCAACCATTTGCAAAGGAAATCTATCGCTAATGATAAAATATGGACGGGATATCTACCGCCTATATTAGCGACGGTCCTTCGCTAATGGTCGCTAATTCTGTGAGGTAGGAATTAGCTATAATTAGCGACGCGATTCGGTAGCTAATGGTAGATAACGTCAAGAAATATGGGCGTTAGATATTCCTCCCTTATTAGCGATGGAATTTCGTCCCTATAGGGGCTATTGATGGAAGGGGTAGATATTAGCGACGGAATGTCGTCGCTATTCCATCGCTGATACTTATTATTTGACACAACTCACTACCGCCAAATTAGCAACGGATTAGCGACGGGACTCCATCTCTAAGCAAGGGGGTCTGAGGTTCTCTTACGATATTTGCGACGGATGTGATAACCTTCGCAAAATCCGTCACCAATGTAGACAATTTGTGATGGAATTGGTATCCGTCGCTAAAACGGTGTTTTCGAGTAGTGGATTCTCATGATTATGATGTTCTTCAGAGTCCTGAATCTCTTAGATGTGGAATTTACCAGCCAAAACTGCAACTCGTAGCTTCGTTGTTTTCTTTGTGACGAGCATTATATGTTTTGTGGTGTCAAATTTGTTTCTTACATCATGAATGAAGGCCAATAACAATTCCCAATATTAAGTAACTACTCCAGCAAATGCCATTTTGTCTGCCAATACCTAGAATCTTGAGTGGTAGTCTGAGATGCTCTAGTGATCACTCATGTCGAAGGAGTGAAATTTGCACTGGAGCTCGAATTTCCTATTATTCTTCATGTCATCACTTCCTCTATTCATGGAAATGATGGCTTACCAAATTCCTTGACGTAGCGATACTCAATGATCTTATCCATATCCTTGCGCTGAAGAGCATTGAGAAATAGTTGCCTTGCTTTAGCGTTCTACTCTAGTTGAGTGTCCTCAGCAAGACCCATGGATGATCCTTCGTGGCTGGCAAGACTTCTTCATCTGCTTTTTCTATGAGCATTGATATGAACATCTTCTACGTGTCTATAAGATAGATTTAGCATTATTTCACTAGGCTTATGGTGTTTTTACGACGTATTTGATCCACTTCATTATCTGGAGCTATATGTCTAATTCAAACTATTATGGAGCTTCTTAGATATAAAAAGAGCTAAGGAAGAAGCAAGGACGAGGTGGAACGAATTGAAGAACATAAAGATGTTAAAGGAGTTGACGAAGGCAGAAGAGTCATCAACGCCCCGCCGATGTGACGATCAAGCAATTCCAGTTGCAGAGAAGCTCTCCGATGGCTATCGACGCCTGCCGATCTCCAGCGAACTGAAATGACCGATTCTTTCTGTGCAATTTTTCAGTTACGATTTCTAATTAGATTTTTAGGTTCTTTTTCAGAGTTTTTGATTCATTGATTTCATATTTATTGGGTTAGCTTATAAATAGAGTTTTCAAACTCTTAATTAGGTTAGCCTCTCTTGGAGATAAACTATTCTATGTTCTTCATTCATACCTTTTTATGTATTTGATTTTTTGCTCAATTCCACAATGAACTAAGCATCCAAGCTTAATTGAACCTTGAAGTTTATATTCTGATGAAGTTGTGATTTTCTGTTTCTCTTAAACTTGTGTAATTGTTGTATTTTCTCTTGAATTCTCATGATTGGGATTTGAATTTCATTATACCCTAATTTGGCCAATTAGGTTGTGTCAATTGAAATACATCACTAGAATAGATCGATTAGTTTGTATAGGTCTACTCCATTGAAACTAGAGTTTCTTATATTCGGTTTGAACTAGGAAATTGTGTAGAGAATTGGCATATAGGCTAGTCAAAAAATGCCTATATCCTGGTGCTTCGTTCTTAATGCTTCCCATTATTTGAATCACTAACTTTCATTGTGGTTAATCATGAGGAAATAACTATTATGATCGGTTTGAGATCTTAGTTATCTTAGGATATAAGTAGTAAAACATTTCATGTTTAAGGTGAAATGAGAGTCTATGATCAACTTATCAAATATGAATGGATAGTGTCTAGCTAAGTATTTTTCTCCAGTTGAACATTGTTATTCATAACCTTATGCATTTAGTAGTTATTAGGAGATAGCCGCATTAAACCCCCTTAGTTTAGTCCTTTATCTTAATCTAGAATTTAATAATAAGATATTAGCCTTCTTGTTGATTCGACTCCTTCCACTATATTCTAATTGATAAGATTTAGTGTCAAGTTAGGATTCTCTTTAAAAAGAGGCAAGAAGCTTTGTCTCGCCTTGTTTGCATAACAAGGTGTTTGTTTGTAATAATTCAAAAGGCTCTTATGTAACTGCCCATTCCACAACTATGCGGGACATGAGTTGATTATCTACCTTCACGATGAACTTCACGAAGAGGATCGACGGTTGATAAATTCAGCGTGTGGAAGGAACATCTTGCTGAAAACTGATGAAGAAGCCATGAAAATCATAACACACTTGGCGGAGGATTCTAGGCAATTCAGCCAGGAGATTCAAAATATGTGAGTCAAGTCATTGAAGTTAAGCAAGATCAAGTAGAGATCTTGAAGGAGGAAGTGCACTGTCTTAAGATGGATCACGAGACATCATAAAAAATCATGGACGCGAGAGCTACAATGTGAGTTCAATTGGAAATCCAACCATATTTAGTATCAACCCCCATAAACCTCCCACCTAAATTTAATATCAACCCCTATAAACCTCCTCAACTCGACTCGATGATCTAATGAGTGTTATTTTGCAAACTCATCAACAAGGAAACCTTTTGTTAGTTTAAGCATGCATAGCTTAAACGTTCCACTTGTTTTGATGATGATAAATACAACATCTAATGTCTTTTGTGAGTATTGAGCTTTCCAGGAATAGCTTTGATATCTAGAAGAATAGCTTTGATGCAAGCGAGCACGCTAGAGACTAGCTTTGTGCCTTGCAGTGAAACCGAGGCTCCCAAAGGCAGTCATGAACAAGTTAGAAGAAAAGAATTAATTTCTGAGTGAAGTATGTTGAAGGAGAAGGACTAGCATAGAGCGAAAAGAGTCATTGCAAACTAGTGAATCCTTTGCTTCAATATCTGAGTATATGAGAGTGTATCCAAGTAAAGTGAAGTATGTCCCAGCTGTTAATTATGCACCAACATGTAGAGAATTCGGGCTAGACAAAGGGAAAGACGTGAAGCTAAGTATAGGATTAATGGGTATCTACCTATGGATAGTGAGGAGCGTGGATCGCCAAGCTGAATGAATAGGAAGCACAAGAGTGGTGTGAAGAGGATCGCCAGTGTGGACAAGTTTGTTACAAGTTTGTTGCTCAAGAAAAGAAGAAACATATGTGGTTGAGTATGTTGAAGGTACTTAGTGGAGCGGTCACACGGATTGCCAATGTGTCCTTCTCTGTTGTACTATTGTATAGGTTTTCCTTTCTTATAGAATAAGTTATGAATTCTATAAATAGGTGCAATAGGTGAATTATTAGTGCATGAACTTGAGAACCTCAAAGTGGAGAAAAAGTCTAGCTCGCTTAGGAGAAGCAACCCAGGGGAAAAGACAAAAGCATTTGAAAACTAGGAAGTTAGTATAGTTAAGTGTTTAGGAGAAACACAAAAGGACTAGAAAGCTAGGTAGTGAGTATGATTGAGTGTTTAGAGTGAGAAGATAGTGATCTTAGGAGGGAGCGAGTGCGTCAAGACACCTTGAGAGCAATGAGAGGAGGATAACTCGTATAGGGCTAAAGAATGATTGTATTGAGTGGGGAGTTGTAAGTGATTGTAATTCTCTGTTTGATAGAGTTTCATCCCGGGCTTGAGTTAAGCCAAGGGTTCTCACCTTACTAAAATATCTTTACATTTGAGTAGAACTTACTATCTTACAATTCTAAGTTCGTATTGTGGCAAATCCCTTAATTCCGCATATATAACATACTCGCTTTTATAGCTTGATGTGTTTACAAATGGGACTAGACTCGCTTTAAAGTGTTTTCAAGTTCCGCATTTATAAAACACTTAATGTATACTAGCTTTCTAGATCTTGTACATTGGTTGTAAGAGTAAGTGTAACATTCCTTATCATACACTTAAGCTAGTTGTATATACCCACAATTGGTATCAGATCTCAGGTTGATCATATTGCATTGATTTGATTATTACTCTCTACTCTGAATCATGGGCAATGAAAAACACTCTTTTAACCTAGGAATCTCATTGGCTAAGCCTCATAACTTAGCTTCGGGTGAACTAGAATGGTGGCTCAGGATGACTAATAACTATATCCAACAAACTGACTATCAATGTTGGAGAATCATTGAAAAAGGTGAAGACAAAATGGATGAAGAAACAGACACTCACAAATGGGGACCAACTGAGTATGCTATGCTAGAGAAGAATGCCAAGGTGAAGCAACTCTTCCTCAATTCCCTCTCTTGTAAGGATATTGACAAAATCATGTCTCTACCCAAGGCGAAGCTAATATGGAAGGCTGTCATAGATATGCATAGTGGAAGTGAGAATATGAAGAGCAACCATCGTTTCGAGCTCCAAAGGGACTTCCATTCATTTAAGATGGAAGAAAGCTAGTCTGTCTCAGATTATCACTCCATATTCCAGGTTCTATGTGATAAGATGTCCTCCGCATGACTAAAGGTAGAACCCTGGGAACTCTCTCTCTCTTTTATCCATGGTGTTAAATCCAAATTTGACACAACTAAACGAATAATGCTAATGACAAAAGAAACAAAAGGTTTTCCTGTATCTATTCTTGCTGGTATATTTAGAGTGCAAGAAACTGAGGATCAAAAGGAGTCGCTAGCATCGAAGGAAACCCAAGGAGTCGCTCTCATGCTCACTCGTGTACTTCAGAAGGTTGAGGACAACGATGAATCAGAAAATAAAGAAGACCGGGAAGTAGCGATGATGACTAAGCTAGTCAAAATGTTCTTCAAGAAGAAGTTTGGCATCACTACCAAGGACAAAGATCCAAAGGAGAACAAGCCATTCAGCCTCAAGAACATCATGTGTTATAAGTGCTCAAGTAGAGGACATCTTTCCATAGACTGTCCAAGTGAAAAGGTGGATCTTAAGGACAAAGTGGATCTGAAACACCTCTTAGAAAAGCCTTTGTCACTTTATGGGGTGATTCTGATGATGAAGTCGATGTTGGTGAAGAACTTGAGAATTGCTTCACAATCTCTCAACCTATACAAGAACCAGCTCCTGAACCTGAAGTTGAGGTAAGTATTCTTGAGCCAGAACCTATACTTGATATCTCCCCTACACCCCCTCTCTCTTTATCTGTGTGTGTACTTGATCAAGCGAGTCTATCTGAGGACAAGCTTGATTTGAGCAATTCTGTTTCCTCTAAGTCTGTTAGGACTATATCTGAGGACAAGCTCTTTCAAGAGAGTCTTGAGAAAGACAAGCTTGCTTTGAGCGAGTCATCTAAGACTCTGCATGTACGTATGAATCCCTTAAAAGCCAAATACGAACAAGCAAGAGCACAATGATTGTTACCTCACAAAGGTATACCTCGTCTAGTGCCATGTCTCTATGATGATGACTATTCTGAGCGAGTTCCTAGAACTATGAAGATGAAAGTTCTACCTTCCAGTTCTGGAATCGCTAGCTCTAATGTTCCTACGAAGTCAACACTTCGTTGGGAACACCTTGATTGATTTGATTTTGCAGGAAAGGATGCAAAGTAGAAGGCGCAATGAAATATCGAAAAGCTACTCTCATTCTTAACAAGCAGAAGGAGTTTTCTATCTCCTTCAGTGCTAAATTGAAGAAATCAAGTGTGTTAAAAAACTAATAAACATATGTTTCACTCTTATCACACATGAGGTGTACATCATGTGGTAAAGTATTAGCTTCTATCTAAGGGATTCTCACTCAATGTTCAAGCTACATCCATTTTATCAAAGCGATACTCAGATAGTTCAAGCGAGTCTTTGAAGTCTTCAAGCGACTATTTATTCAACTCGTTGAACTATAACTAATACTTCCATAAGAGCCGAAATGCAATTCATCTCTCTAAAGGCATTTTACATGTATATCTTTATGAACCTTTAGCTTATGCGGGTTTTCATTCTTACCATATCAGAAGAAACAAGAGATGCACTGTAAATTTCCCCTATACTTTGACTATAAATTATGCTTTTTGATTCTACTTGGGGAAATTTAATTGGATTTTGATGCTTGCTTGCTTAATTTTTGTGCTTATCTTCACACAAGCCAGTCTAGCTAAGGCAGTATATTGTATGAAAGCTGCCACAAATAGAGAATGGTGGTAATCTTCTTGCCTTATTACATGCCTAAGAAATGATCCATTCCTATGGTGTCCCTAGCCTAACATTAATGTAATGCTTCCTTACTCGCTTGATTAACCTCACAAAGGAAGTATTCATTTTTGTGTAAAAGCCATTATTCCCTCTTATGCACATACGCTATATCTACATTAAATGCTGAGTGTGAGCGTGTTATGTCCCTTTTATGAAATGTGCATTTCCTGAATCAATTATATTATTAAATGATACATTGGGTGCATATATACACTTGCTTTACACTCCTAAGCATGATCAAGCACTTCTGTAAGAGTCGCTCTGAGGCAGTCTGAGTCGCTTTTGGGTTTGCTTAATGAAGAAGGTTTGCTCAATGAGGAAGATAATCTTTTCGGCACTGAAAAGTGAAGTCTAGACATGTAGCCCAGTGATCTAGTATAAATAGATTTGGTAAGGCTACGTGGCTCAGAGATCTAGTCTAAATGGATTTAGAAAAGCCACACTTAGACTTCATAGTTCATCATAGTAGCCGTCAACGCGTCATCTGTGGTTGTTCCAGCGAGTCTATTGCAGAGACACTTGTCGCTCAGAAATGTGATCCCGAAAAAGCAAGTGTACATGTAGTCGCTGACATGCTCCAGTGATTCCAACAGTTAAAATTAAGCCGTTTCTATCTAGCCGTTTGAAAGTATCCGTTGCGAGATCTTTGCGGTTGATTTGGTGATTGAATCATACAGAGGAAGGAAGCGATTCTATATAAACGCTGGTATTCCCTCAAAATCACTTTTACCGTGTTCATTATACTCCTCCTTTGTTTGCCTTCACATACTATCACCAAATTCTCCCTCGCTCTCTCTCTCTACACCTACTCTCACGTTATTTGCTCCTCAAAAGGCCTAAGTAAACAATTCCCAAACCCTCAGGTCCTCATAAATTAAAATGACCGATAAATCTCCGCTCGCCAATCTTACCAAAGAACAGCTCCTTGAAGAGCTAGAGCGGATTAGAAATGAAGACATTGAAGATATTGTGTAGCGCTGTCAATTAGTTAGTCAGGCATCTACAGAGTCTCCAATGACGCCAAAGAAGATAACGTCTCCCTCTCCTTCACCACCTCTATCTCCGTCTCCAGAGAAGAAAGTTGCTCAGATCACTGAGAATCCAGAGCTCGGTTAAGGTCACGCCGCAGCTACAAGAAAGGAAATCATTCTAGTTACAAATCCAGAGATCTTCACAAAGCGGGAGATACTCACCCCGTTGAGAGTACCTCCAGAGATTCTGCAGGCGATAGAGAATGCTTCTGGCTTAGATCATTTTTGCCAGATGTTAAATCTGTAGAATTGGGACAAGCTCGAGACAGAAGTGAGCAAAGCAGATCTAGATATGGTAAGGCAGTTCTATGCACGTTTTAATAGTTCAACTTCTTCTTCTTAGGAAACTACTACTATCACGTTCATGTGGCTAAACAATGCTGAGGAGAGATTTAAGGTTAAAGACTTGGCAAAGGAAGTTGGTCAAGACCCAGGACCTCATAGGTTGTTGGTTGAATTTGGGCGCTTGTACAAGAAAAACTATCCGAGCGGCTCAACAATAATTAAGGAGGCAATTTTTGGGAAAAACGTGCCAGTGACTCTGAAGACTAAGCTTCTCTCGGCGTCCAAGCGACTCTTGCACTCTTTCAGAGTGAAGAAAATCACTCCTCGCAACACCAACCTGGATCAAGTGACCATATCCGATTGATGTATCATGGCTCAGTGTATTAGAGGCGAGCTCATCAATACTGCCGAGCTCATGTTCTTGCACATGGTATTCTCCAGAGCGCATCATGGCAGTCCTCTACCTTTTCCGCACATCATCGCCAAGATGTTGAAGAATGAAGATCTATATAAGCCAGTATCTGAGACCATCTTCAACGACATTCTGACTTTAGAAAAGGTAACTGATCTAGTACCAAGCCATCAAAGACGCTCCCGCCGGTAGCCAGCTCTTCCAGAACCCAATCTAGAGAGCCAGGTCCACCCGCTGCCAGCGAGTCTTCCTCCATTGTATTTGCTATCCAGAATTTGAACTCTATCGTTGAGAAGCGACTTGTTGAGATATAGACACAGCTGCAGCTAATGACGGAACATCAAGAAGAGAAAAGCACCATCATCAATAAATTAGTGTCTTTTACCAGACAGCGCGATGCTTGGGGTGCTAATTGCTTGTTTCTATCTTGCTTCTCTTTGTTTGTTTTTGCTTTCTCTGGCTTAACTAGTAATCCTAGGACCCCCCAGCTCTCAGAAGGTGTAAAGGTGTTTTTTAATGATCAAACAGTATGTTTTTGTTTCTATGAACATGTTCTTTCTTACTTGATTACACCTTACTATTTTGTGTTGAATGTCTTGATTCGTTTGATTACTAAGTTAGCTTGTTTCCCTTTCCTACTATTAGTTCCCTTTGCATGAATTATGTAGTATATTTGATGATGTCAAAATGGGGAAGTAAAATAGGTAAATCTATTCGACTAATTGGGAAGAATTTAGACCAGCTTTGTCTAAGGGGGAATAAAGGTATACTTGCTAAGTGCCTTTAGCAAGATTTTGAGCAAATTTGGTAAATCTGTCAAGTATCAGTTTGAACTTCATTTCATATCTTAAGCTTAACTGTGTATGTTTTGAAATTAATGTGCTTACACTGTTTAAGTGTTTGTCATCATCAAAAAGGGGGAAATTGTTAGTTTAAGCATGAGTAGCTTAAACATTCCACTTGTTTTGATGATGATAAACACATCACCCAATGTCTTTTGTGAGTATTGAGCTTTCTAGGAATAGCTTTGGTAGCTAGAAGAATAGCTTTGATGCAAGCGGGCACGCTAGAGACTAGCTTTGTGCCTTGCGGTGAAAACAAGTCTCCAAAAGGCCATGAACAAGTTAGAAGAAAAGAAATAATTTCCCAGTGAAGTATGTTGAAGGTGAAGGACTAGCATAGAGTGAAGAGAGTCGCTGCGAGCTAGTGAATCCTTTGCTTCAATATCTGAGTATATACGAGTGTATCCAAGTTAAGTGAAGTATTTCCCAGGTGCAAATCATGCACCAACGTGTAGAGTATTTTGGTCAGGCAAAGGAGACGTGAATTTATGGATAGGATGAATTGGTTTCTACCTATGGATAGTGAGGAGCGTGGATCGCCAAGCTGGATGAATAGGAAGCGCAAGAGTGGTGTGAAGAGGATCGCCAACATGGACAAGTTTGTTATAAGTTTGTTGCTCAAGAAAGAAGAAACGTGTGTGGTTGAATATGTTGAAGCTACTTAGTGGAGCGGTCACACAGATTGCCAACATGTCATTCTTTGTTGTACTATTGTATAGGTTTTCCTTTCTTGGAGAATAAGTTAGGAATTCTATAAATAGGTGCAATAGGTTATTTGTTAGTGCACGAAATTGAGAACCTCATAGTGGAGAAAAAGTCTAGCTCGCTTAGGAGAAACAACACAGGGAAAAACACAAAAGGATCTGAAAACTAGGAAGTTAGTATAGTTGAGTGTTTAGGAGAAACACAAAAGGACTAGAAAGCTAGGTAGTGAGTATGACTGAGTGTTTAGGGTGAGAAGCTAGTGATCTCAAGAGGGAGCGAGTGCGTCAACACACCTTGAGAGCAACGAGAGGAGGATTACTCTTATAGGGCTTAAGAGTGATTGCATTGAGTGGAGAGTTGTAAGTGATTTCAATTCTCTGTTTGATATAATCAATATAGTGGTGAGTTTCATCCCGGGCTTGAGTTAAGCCAAGGGTTATCACCTTACCAAAATATATTTGCATTTGAGATGAACTTACTATCTTACAGTTCTAAGTTCGTACTGTGGCAAATCCCTTAATTCCACATATATAACATACTCGCTTTTATAGCTTGCTATGTTTACAAAGGGGATTAGACTCGCTTTGAAGTGTTTTCAACTTCCGCATTTATAAAACACTTAAGCTATTCAATCGAGCTACTCTTTTATAAGAGCTAGTCGATTTAAGCTACTCTTTCTTATTCAACAGTGACTCATTTACATATATATATATATCTCACTGAATTCGATCCTTGTATACTAGCTTTCTAGATCTTGTACATTGGTTACAAGAGTAAGTGTAACATTCCTTATCATACACTGAAGCGAGTTGTATAAATTCACACCTTTTCTTGGGAGAAATGTTACATTCCCTTATCAAAACAAAGGAATTCGATGCATGAATGGGAAATCTTGAAAAGAGCATTGCAATGATTAACAAAAAGTTGGGAAATGAGGAGCATTGATTGGAAGCCCAACTAATGGAGTGAAACCTGGAGTTAACGTTGTCACTCTTCAAAGCGGAAGAAATCTAGTTAGCAAGGATGTGATTGTTCTAGATGAGGAAGAAGAGGAGGAAACTGATAGACCACTTGTCGGCGCCCACCAAAATGACGTTGGAAGTGATCGCGAGAGTCCAAAGGGAGAATATGTAGAATGCGAAGAAAATGATAGAGCACTCTTGACACTTGTCGACCATCTGTCGGTTCCCGCCGAAATGATGAGCAAGGAACGCTAAGTGACAAATACCTCATAAGCGAATGTCGATCATGTATTTGCGCCCGTCGATGCCCAAAACCGAGTCAATGAGAAAGTAATGAGAAAAAGGAAGAGAATGAGCTCGATAAATACAAACATGTTGCCTCATTTCCATCAGCTCTTAACCGCACGAGGTCATTGAAGCACGAGAAAGATTTTTTCCAGACATTTAGAAATGTGGAAGTCAATATTCCTCTTTTCGAGCTTATAAAGCGGTTCCGTGCTATGCCAAGTTATTAAATCAAATGTGCACCAACTGAAGGATAAAAGAGGAAAAAAGCAAGAAGAAGGTGAAGGTGAACGATCAAGTCTCCTCATCATTCCAAAGCCGTATCCCCAAGAAGTGTGGGGATCCAAGTATGTTCACTATCCCTATCTTTATAGGAGGATATAAAATAGGGAAATACATGCTTGACTCAGGTGCGTATATAAATACTTTTCTTTCTTTTCTATATGAGACCCTAAAACTAGGGCCCTTATCCGATTCTGTATTTCCATTCAACTAGCTGGTCGTTCATGTATCAAGCCACTAGGGGTAGTTGAAGATGTATTAGTAAGAATAGGTGACTTGTCTTTCTAGTTGATTTCTATGTGTTGATTATGGAGCATGGTACAAGTTCAGTCCGTAAAAACTGCATGTGCCATGATTAATGTTGCCACATGTTCCTTTACACTAGGAATAGATGGAAGCACCTTTCACATAAATATTTATGAGGCTATGAAACATCCCTCGGGGGAGAAATTTTCTTATGCCCTGGACTTGATAGAGCCTATAGTTTAGGACACTTTTGATGATGATAGAAAGATAGACTAGTTGAGTCACAATATCCTATTATAGATTCTAGTCTAGATTTTTCTTTATCAAGTCATGAGGAGGAGATGATTTATTTGGTAGGTAACAAGTATCAACCTCATTTCCACTTAAATGGTAAAAATGTCATACCGCTGACCTTGCCAAGCAAGAAGATTTTTCCATCAATTATGCAAGCTCCAGTGGTTGAACTAAAAACCCTTCTAGATCGTCTTAAATATGTGTTCTTGGAAAAGAATGAGACCTTAAGAGTCATTATCTCAAGTAAGCTCACCCAAGACCAAGAGGGGAGGTTAGTCAACATGCTCAAGGAGCACAAGTCTGCTATAGGATGAATAATTGTCGATATAATGGGAATTATCCCTACTACTTGTACTCACTGCATTCTGCTGGAAGGTGAGGAGAAACTAGTTAGGCAGCCTCAAAGGCGCCTGAATCCACTCATGATGGAGGTGGTAAAGAAGTATGTACTCAAACCCATGTAAGACGAGATGATCTACCCTATCTCTGATAGCAAGTGGGTCAGTCAGATGCATGTAGCGTCTAAGAAGGGAGGAATCCAAATAGTGGAAATCCTAATGGCGATAAAGTCTCTACTCGACCCCTCAATAGATACCAAGTATGCATAGATTACCGTAAGCTAAACGTGGTATCAAGAAACGATCATTTCTTCTTCCATTCATCGACCAAATGCTAGAGAGATTAGCAGGACACGCCTATTATTGTTTCCTAGACGGGTATTCTGGCTATTTCCAAATATTCATTGCACCTGAGGATCAAGGCAAGATGACTTTCACATGTGCATTCAACATTTTTGCCTATCTTCCTATGCCATTCGGGTTATGCAACACCCCAGGTACGTTCCAACAATGTATGGTGAGTATCTTCTCGGAGTACATTGAAAATTTCATAGAGGTGTTCATGGATGGCTTCACCGTGCATGGATATGGTTTCGACTCATGTCTCGATCACCTATCCTTGGTTCTAGAAAGGTGCATAGAAAAAAAAATCTTGAATTCGTAGAAATGTCATTTCATTGTTGATCAAGGCATTGTGTTGGGACGTATAGTTCCTACTAAGGGAAATGAGGTCTATAAGGCAAAGTTCGATGTTATTCAAACTTTACCTTATCTTACTAACATGCGAGAAATTTGTTCCTTCCTAGGCCATGCGGGATTCTACCATAGGTTTAGTAAGTACTTTTGAAAAATCTCCTCAGAAGGACATTGGATTTGATTTCTACGATGCATGTAAGGTTCCCTTCGGTGATTTGAAAAAGCTCCTTACAAGTGCGCTTATTATCCAAGCTCCTGAATGGACCAAGCCCTTTGAGCTCATATCTGATGCAAATAATTACACAGTAGGAGTGGTCCTGGGATAGAAGGAGGCACGCGCCTCCCATGTCATTTAGTATGCTTCTACTACGCTGAATGATGCCCAAAGAAATTACACTACGGCGGATAATGGGTTCTTGGATGTAGTCTTTGCACTAGAGAAGTTTTGCCAATACCTTTTGCATACTAAGGTGATCATCTACACCAATCATGCAGCCCTCCATTACTTAATGGAAAAGAAGGACGTCAAACCTAGGTTATTTTGGTGGATTCTCCTCTTATGTGGGTTTGATAATGAGATCAAGGAAAAGAAAAGTGCTGAAAATCTTGTAGTTGACCACCTTAGTAGACTTGTCCATGAGAAGAATGGCCCGTAGATAGAGATCCACACTACATTTCCCGATGGGTATCTCTTGTGTCTCTAGCATATCGAAACATGGTATGACGATTTGGTGAACTGTCTCACCATGGGCGATTTCCCTCACACATTCAATATGGATGAGAAGGAAAGATTGCGTAGCCAAGCAAAGCATTTAGTGTGGGATGACCCTTATTTATGGAAACTTGGAGCTGAGCAGATTGTCTGATGGTGTGTTGGAGAGAACGAAGTGTCGTCTATACTTGGATTTTTCCACAACGATGCTTGTGGAGATCACTTTGGACCTAAGCACACGACTAGGAAAGTCCTAGAAGCTGGATTTTGGTGGTCGGCCTCTTTAGTGACGCAAATGATTTTAGCAAATCATGTGACAAATGCCAAAGGGTGGGGAACATGAACCATCGACATGAGATGCAACAATCACCAATGATCTTCCACAATAGAACTCTTAGCAGCGACCACTGTTCATATTTCGACGGCTGCTGCCCAAACTTCTAGGGTTTTTGTCTTTCTGTAGGTATTCTTTGGTGTCCACCATCCCCTTTGGCACTCCAAAGGTATAATTCCTATCTCTTGAACTTCTTTTTGAAAACCGAGTGACAATGTGAGATTTCGTGAAGAATAGAGCGTGCTCATGAGAATTCGAGAGTAAAAGAAATGAGTTTTAAGAAAAATAGAGAAAACATGAGTGTATTTGTGAGCTAAAAGAAATGAGGGAGCGATAGCATAAAACAAATAGATGCTAAAGTGAAAAATGAAAGGGGATCCCCCTCGAAGTAAAAAATAGAGTGTAGAGATGTATGTTTTTAGTGATTTTGAGGTTCCCACTGCCGATCACTGTAATGAAGGTTGGAGAGTTCCTTTACTTGTCCAACACTACTCAGGGACAACCGTTCATCATTCCATGACTCTTCCAGTGATACATTTTTTCACCACCACCACCCATGTGTTTGCCAAAATTCTATCGAGTCGGGGGCATCTCTTCTACGACGATCACTTGCAATCACATACCCACTTTCAACAACTATGACAACCACAAACATGAATTGAAGAAGACACGGAGCAATACTAAGTCCCTTTCTATGAGAGCTCTACCATTCTTCATTGCTACTTCTTTGCTTTCCCCTATACATGAGGTCCATACATTGAGGACAATGCATATTTTAAGTGTGGGGATGGAGGGAGATACTTACCTATAATTTTTGAAAAACTTTAAAAGAGCATAATAATTTAAAATCCAAAATAAAATCATGGGATGAGTTAAAAATCCGAGAGGGTGGCTCAAGCAATAAGCAGGTAATCTGGCAGGTAATAGGCCTGGCAAAAAACAAGATTGAGAGTGATAGTGAGTATTGGTGAGCACATTTATGAGAGTGTTAGGCAAAAACCCGAAATGGCATCTAAGAAATAATTGGAGTGAAAAGAATTTGGGTATTTTAGGATGTTTGATTCTTGCCTGGCACCGAGACATAAGTGGAGTATAGGAGTACTTTCGGGTAGGTTCTCACTCGGAGCGATAAGATGTAGTATCCATGAGCTTACTTCCATTTTAAGCTTTTGAAAGGAGTTTATTCTAGTTCCATTCTTCTTTTTGTGATTGAGGAACTTATTTCATATCTAGGACATGGTGGTGTTGAAGTGTAGGGAAGAAGAGGTTCGTATCTATTATGGTGTTTTCATGTATTTTTTTTATGATGGTTTGGGTAGTCTAGGTTACATTTATGTTCTCATGGTGTTCGATGCATACTTTTATGGTTTAGCTATGCAGGTTTTCCTAGGAATCGGTAATTCATTTTTGATGAGTAGTGATGATGATGGTAGTGTGTTTTTGATAGGCGGTATCTTGCATAGTGCATCCATTGGTCGTTAGCGTAATTTATAGGTGATTTAGAAATGTTATGGATCATATTACTATAATCAGGACCTCGCAGAGAAAATGCGTTATTCATAAGGATTACAAGCATTCGAGAGAAGACGAAGAGAAGATTGCCAAAGGAGCGAAGGCGTGACCGCCCACACAAAGACGCAATCGCACATGGAAACAGAGCCTAGTACGGGACCAATCTGCCCATATTCGCCTAGGCACAACCGCCCGAACATGAGAGAAACTGCGCCTCTGTTGGGTCGGGAGCGCCGAGAGCCTTTTCATACGTTATTCACTTCGGGCCTCTTTCCTCCTTTGTGATGGACCTTGGGGCTGGGATTTTTAGCATTAGTTTCTTTATGTTTTATAAGATTAATATCATTTATGGAGCCTTGCCTCCATTATATATCTTTTACCTTTTCTAATTTTACGTTGTTGAGAGAACTATATCAGAGTAGTCTCTTTTACTTTGTTCAACAAGTTAAAGCCTTCAGATGATTCAGTTGTAAGACTCCTACTTTAGTTCTTATTCATATTTGTTTTGTTTTATCTCTCTTACACTTAGTTGTTTATTGAATTTGATTTATCTGTCTAGCCTGATCATCTAGGTAGAATAGATCGATTCATATTGCTAGGGTTTGACTTGTCCTAGTTGGATGGTCCTATCTTTATGTAGCGAATTGATTGCATGACCTAGTTGGTATAGTGATTATGGAGAGAGTTGATTGTGTGTTAAATATCGACTTAAGCCAATGGTATTGCATGCACCTACCTATTCCTGAGTTCATTTATGCTTGATTATTAAATAATTATAGTTTTACAGTTGTAGTTGAGTTAGGGTTATTAGGACTAGTTGGACTAATAACTATACAGGAACATGGATCAGGACAACCATAGAATATGAATTGTAAGATGAACTCGATTGTCATTATGAGTCAATGATCAACCAATCTATCCATTGTGTGAATATTGGTTGAATGAAGTGCTTTCTCTTATTACTTTCATAATCAATTTGTTAGTTTAGTTGCATTCCATTCCCCCCTCGGTTACTTTAGAAGTTGATCGTATTATTAACGCAAGAATTGATACGCTGACTCCATGTGGGATTCTACCCTTACTTGCCACTTTACTAAGGTAGAGTAGGCAGTTAGGAAATATTACTTTGACCGAGCATAACGAAATGCGTCTCGTGCGCTCATCAGATTTGGCTTCGTTGCTGGGGAAGTCAAAGATTCTTTTTTTGTTTTTTTGGTTGGTCAACTTTGGTGTTAACTATTGTATGGTCAACACCCATGCTACTGATCACTTTCTTGTTGAGCTCAATCCAGAGATCGAGCGCACCATTCGTAGGAGTCACAGAGAGAAGAGAGCAAAGATTGACACAATGAACGACGATCATCCTAGAGAGCAGGCTCCTGAGTAGATAGCTCTCGCGGATACCCAATTGCAAAAAGATCAACTGAGACAACTTATACAAGTGCAGCAAGAGGCATTTACGCAAGCTAACAATGATGGTAACCGAACATTGAGGAAGCGTAATACTCCGAATCTGATGCAACAACCACAATCAATAATTCTAACACCCCTTGCTCGTGGGGTGACATTCGAGCTAAAATGTGGAGTGATTAATCTGCTCGCCATATTCCGTGGTCTACCCAGGGACGACCCGATAAGGCATCTCAACCAATTCCCTGATATCTTCATGACAACTAAGCCAGCCAATGTTTCTGAAGAGCAGATCAAGATGAGAGCATTTGGGTTTACGTTGAAGGATACAACCAGATCCTAGTATTGACATCTATGTACTAGGTCTATAGATAGCCGGGAGAAATTGCACAAGAAGTTCTTAAATAGGTAGTTCCCGGTCAAGAAAGAAAATGCGTTGAAGAAAGAGATTGTCCATGTAGAGCAGCGAGATGAGGATTATCTGTATGATTACTTGGAGAGTATCAACGGGTTGTGTGCTAGCTGCCCCTTCCATGGATATGAGCAGGATGATCTGGTACTTCTCATAAGTCAAGGGTAGCTGAATTGGAAAAGGAGAATGATTGATGTTGCTTGCGGTGGAAGCATTCTAAATATGACCCATGAGGATGTCATGGAGAGACTTTAAGACATTGCAGAAAGTACTAGGAGCTTTGGGAGGACCTACACTAGGAGAGCAGTGAATGTCATGGGTTCAGAAGTTTTGCAAATGAGATAGTTTAGATGAAGAAAATGCTTGCTAATATAATACCTAAGAGTGGGCAACAATCAACGAGAGTATGTGGAGTATGCTAGAGTCCATCTCACCACTCCGACCAATGTCCCGAGCTGCAAGAAGATACAGTTGCTGAAGTTAATGGTGTAGGTGGATATGGACCCCCATTCCCTTGGAATCATCAAATCCGGAATAACTATAATCCGAGGTATAGAGATCAACCTGAGCAGCAACAGAGATGGAGGCCTCGTGATCCCCAACCTAGTTTTGGACCATCTGTTGCAGAGAGGTTGGATAATTTGACTAAGTAGTTCACCACTCGTGTCCAAACTTCAGATGAAAGAATGAAGAAGCTTGAGAATCATATGAAAACTACCAAGACAGGTATGAATAATTTGGGAACACAGATCGGGCAGTTAGCACAGGCGCTATCCACTCTGGTATAATTTGACTAAGTAGTTCACCACTCGTGTCCAAACTTCAGATGAAAGAATGAAGAAGCTTGAGAATCATATGAAAACTACCAAGACAGGTATGAATAATTTGGGAACACAGATCGGGCAGTTAGCACAGGCGCTATCCACTCTGGTATAGAATCAATCAAATTCGTTACCTTCTTAGACCGTGGTGAACCCGAACGTTAGGAATGTCAAAGCTATGATATGAAGGAGTGGTCGGAACTCGGAGAAAATGTCATTAGATGAAGAAGATTTCGTAACCGAAGGACTCTAAGATGTGTGCCCGTGTCCTGAACCGCGCACCCGCGCAAAGGACTATGCAGAGTTGCGCGACCGTGCACCCAAGGAGCATGACCGCGTCGTGACTTCTGGTGATGGGCGCGCCCGCGCCCCAGCCCTGCGCTACCGCACGTTTATAGATAAACTTTCGGAAGGTTGTGTGCTACCGCATCGATGCCCCAGTCAACCTGCGCGTCCTCCCCTGCAATTGCACGACTGCGCCCTTGCTAATGTCGACAATGGCCTTCCTCCACCGATGATGTCCGAGGAAAGTAAACCGGCTCCGCAAGTTGATGGTGAGGAACAGTAGATGATCCTCATGGTGATTTCAAGCTTAGACAAAGTAACTACGTGCGCCCAAACTTCCCACCACTAGGTTTGATGAAACCTTCGCGCGTTTTTAGACCAACTTCCGAAAGTTTGTGCACGACCATGACCGGACTTGCGCGACCGCGCCGATGCCCTTGTCAACCCGCGTGCCCATGCCCTGCACTTTCGTGACCACGTCTCTGCTACTGTCGATGATGGCCTTCCTCCACCACTGAACTCCGAGTAAGTAACCTAGCTCCACAAGTTGATGGAGAGGACGATATAGATGATCCTCATGGTGATTTAAAGATTAGACAGAGTAACTACGTGTGCCCAAACTTCCCACCACTAGGTTCGATGAAACCTCCGGTACCCTTCTCCAAAGCATTGAGAGACACTAGGAGATCGGAGAACGACAAGGAGCTATTCGAGATGTTCAGCAAGTGAGAGGTAAACATCCATTTGCTCAAGCTAATTAAGAGTATTCCTTGTTGATGGGTGACTAATGTTCGTTGTGTCTATCAAAGATACCCAACTAAACAATCCATTAGTAAAGTAGTAAGCAAGGGTCGAATGCCAAGAGAGCCAGAACGATAGTTTATTTCCTATGGTGCTACCAAGTTGTAACTATGGGGGTTTTGTATTTGTGATCTTAGTAACTTAGCAATTAAGCAAATGTAAAAGCAATATTGGTTGGGTTGTAAGCAATTATGATTATGAAGCTCACTCCTTCTAACATCAGCGCATTCTTCAATTGGAATGTTTATCATCGAATTCTATTAACTTATATTTTGAATTGGTTAATTCGGTTGTCCTACTCTTTGTTCATAAATAGCAACTAGTCCAAATAGTTCTAGAGACCCTTATTGTAAGCAATAACCAAGGAAATCCCAAGGTTCAAAAGCACAACAGCATGAAGATCAAAGATAAGTAGGCCTATGCAATACCATTGGCAAATTACCGGTACTCGACACAGGTTTATAATCTCTACACAATAAGCACTCGCAAATAGTCTATGCAAATTCTGCTCGCTACCTAAAGACAAGACTTTCAAATCGAATTATCAAGCCTAGCAATATGATGGATAATAATTAACCTAGTTTGCAACCTAGATAAAATCAAGATCAATCAATGTAATAAATAAAACAATCCTGAAATTAACTTTAGAACATAAACATTAGAATTCTCACAACAAACCTAGAACAATGGCTTCAGCCTGAAGAGTGAACTAGAAAGAACTTAGCCAGACATAGCCATCGAAAGCAATGAATAATATGGATGAATGATGGGAAAACAAACCAGGGAAGATGGTGAAAGTGGAACAAAGGTGGAAGCTTTCTTCTTGGCTGCTGCTGAAATCTAACTAAATGAAAGTGGCAAAAGAATAACGAGGTCTCTCCCTTCTAACCTAATTTCCTAAGGCTTATATAGTCTCTAATTAAAGGGAATAAAAATAAATGCAAATAAATAAAAAGATGTGGAAATAACTAATAAAATCTCAGATCAAATATTCAATTAATGGGTTGTCCGTGTCCGTGGCACGATCGTGAGATAGGGGTCGCGATCGTGACTTTGCTCCAGTTCTCAGGTCCGTGGGTGGTCGTGATCGTGATAGAGAGTCTCGGTCGTGACACCTCAACTGCGGCTAAGTCGCGATCGTGACATGCCTGTCTCGGTCGTGACGGCTTCAACTGAGGCTGAATCCCGGTCGTGATGCTCTATTTTGATCGTGACTTATTCTCATGAGATGGTCTTCGGTCTTCTACAAGCGTCGAGGCAGCTCGGCTTCGCCTCTCGGCTTCTCCTGGGGTGTAGGTGTGGCATACTTCCTCTAGCTTCATCCCTAATGCACTAAAAGTGAGCACAACCGGGATCTCCATGATAAAACCACTCAAAACCGCTTACGAGCATCCCGCTAATCCATAAATGAACTCCAAACCGGATTCCGGGAATACCACTTGTTAAGCACCTAAACACCACTAAACCTAATCTAATAGTCGCTAGTTAACACCATATAATAAGCTCCTATCAAACTTCCCCACACTTAAACCTTGCTTGTCCTTGAGTAAAAAAAATAAAACTCACTCCTCCTATAAGCACAAAGGTCTGCAGTAAGTGTAGAGATAGTCTGCTAGCGACTATACTTCAAACTCCAAGTGTAAGCGAGCACTAACCTAACTCCGATCAACTTCTTATCTATCCAAGATGACCTACCCATATCCCTCCATATGTCTCCACTTCACATGTCACTACTCCATACAATAATAAAATTGAACCAAGTGATGTGCAATAAAGCACAAGTGGACCCCTAATCTCCTCTAAGGGTAAGGGTACATAATTAATGATAATAAAGATAAAAATCGATTCTCCCACTCGCTTCTACACTTCTTATACCTCCTCTTCAATTAATGTCCTAAACCACTAATTAATGTAATCAAACCATACATCACATCCACCAATCCTAATCAAGAAATCTGCATAGCATAACCACAACAATATGCATCCAACTCCAAGAATAGAAGTATAATCCTAGAATCTGATACAACCGCCAATAGTGTGTAACAAATCTAATGAAATAGTGAAAGGGTGAGCATGCAAAGTATGAATATCAATAAGCTCAAAAACAGAGGAATAAAAGGCTAAACACTAACTTCTTATCCCTCCTTGGTGAGTCCTAAAAACCCGAGACAATCCTCCAACTCACTTCTTATGTCTCTGATGCCAATAAATGATGCAATCAATCAAATAATCACAAACAATGTAATCCCGACGCCCTTTCGGATTTTCACCAAAATTTAAGTGGTAGGCTATTTCTTTTTCTTTTCTTTTATTTATTTTCAGGCACCCACCTTTCCTTTTTAATCCATTTTTACTTTCCTTGTTCTCTTGTTCTTTTTATTTTTATTTTTTTGTTGGAGCCCCCTTTTCGATCCAATCACTTTTTACTCTCCTGGATTTTTCTGATTTTTCTAAATAACAATAATAAAAGCAAAGGTTCTGGAAATATCCAGTACAGACTCGATAGAAAAACAGCAAAACACATCAACAAAGACTCAAAAACATAAAGCAACCATCAGCAGAATAGCAAAAGCACCAAAAACAGCAGCAGCAAACACCTCGACTACTCGACTCCTCTCCCCACACTTGAATCGCGCATTGTCCTCAATGCAGCAAAAGAGGACACCATAAAAAGGGAAGAAGAAGAAGAACTGTGGAATGTTGTGGCGCGGTCTCGGTCGTGGTCATCAAAAGGCGGGGAAGGGATTCGACCGCATCACGACTGTGATAAAGTGTCACAATCGTGACACGAGTGGCTATGGTATGTGATTGGCGTTTTTCCTCCTCCGATGACCTCCTGATGTTGGTTCCGCGATTAGCCTGTAAAAGAAAATAAAAACAAAACAGAATAGTGGGAGAAAAGTTAGTAATACTCCCTCGGGTTGCCTCTCGATCAGCGCCTTAGTTAACGTCGTGGCACGACGTGGAATAAATCAACCAGCGTCCTTTGGTCCCTTTGGAACCTTCGATTTCAGAATTTCTTGTAAGAACCAGTTATGGAAAGGTTTGCACCTTAGACCATTCACCTCTTTGACTCTCCACCTTTGCTTTGCCTTTTTCTTCTTACTTTCCACACACTTAGACTCAACTTGGGGCCATGCACTTGCTTTCTTCTCAACCTGCACAACAGTACTAGCAGGTTTCTTGCCCTTTGGGGTTAGAGAGGTGGGGCTACCGCCCAAATCAGAATTAGGGAGCGGGGCGCACAGTGCATCCGAACATAGTTCGGGGGGGGGGGGGAGGATTAGTAACCTTATCAATAGAGAGTACCGAGTTATCATCCGGGGGTTGTGTCGTAGTTTCATATATATTAAAACTAACAACATCCCCGTCAAACTCAAGTGTAAGTGCCCCGGTGTCTAGATCTAGCTTAGTTTTGGTTGTTCTCATAAAGGGTCTACCCAGAAGGATACGTGCATCCTGCGCATCATGATTCATATCTAACACATAGAAATCCGCAAGAAATACAAGATTATCCACCATAACCAACACATCTTCGACTACCCTTTTTGGTAAACCATAGACCTATCAGCTAGCTGAATTACAATTCCTGTTTCATTCAGGGGTCGTAGTCCTAGCAAATTATATAATGAATATGACATAACATTAATATAAGCACCCAAATCTAGCATGGCCCTATCAATTTTAGTCTTACCAATAGTACAATGAATACTAACCATACCTGGATCCGAGCACTTAGTCGCTATCTTCTGCTGGATGGCCGCGGAAACTCTCTCGCTTACCTGCACCTTTTGTTTCCCTTTCAGCTTCTGGTTCCTCTTCATGGTGCAGAGCTTCTTCAAGAACTTAGCATAGCGTGGAACACTCTTGACGAGTTTAAGCAAAGGGATGTTCACCTCACACTTACTAAATGTTTCGAAGATTTCCTTGTCGTTCACAGGTCTTCGCGTATCTTTCAAGGCTTCTGGGAATGGTGCAGGTGGTTTCTCGTAGTACATCGGAGGAAAGTTGGGCCTCACATAGTTTTCTTGTCTTATCTTGAAGTTGCCTCTATCCTCATAATCGTCGTCGACATTTTGCGGGTTGGAGTCACGAACATCAGCACTAAGTCGCGGTCGAGGTGGTTGGTCACGATCGTGATGGTGAGAATTGGGGCTCAATCTCGATCGTGACATAGTGTCCCGGTCGTGATCTCCTTCGTCAACTTTTTCGGAAACCAAATCACCGTCATTTTGGTCGTGATGACATTGTCTCGATCATGACGTTTCAACTGGGGAAAAGTCGCGATCGTGATTTTGGTGTCTCGGTCGTAACAACTTCCCAGTTACCTCCTGCATCATCTCTTCTTCCATCTTTTCGTCGAGTTTTTGTCCACTTCGTATCGTTATGGCACTCACATTTTCTCTTGGAGCTACCACAGTTTGCAACGGTAACTTCCCTAATCTCTGTTGTGTTAAATTATTGACTGCCTCCGCTATTTGTGTAGCCTGCTTCTCTAGATTCCTTATGCTCGACTTTGTGTCTTGAACATGCGCTGTGAAGTGCTTTGTCAATGTTTGCAGAATCTCCCATGTTGATGGCTCTTCGTTTTGTGGCGGATACAGGGCACGGTAGGAGTTGTTTTGGTATTGATTCTGGTAATAGCCTTGATTCTGTCCACCAACCGGATCGTTTCTCCTAAAACCAAAGTTATCATTTCCCCGCTGATTATAGTTGTTGTTTTGATCGTAGCGAGGCCTAGGAGGTCCAAAGCCTCCCACCGCGTGAACTTCAGCAACCGTCGGGTCCTGGAGTTGTGGGCACATATCGGTAGGATAGCTCTCATCTGCGCATATGCCACAAAGTCGTGCTGGTTTCTGATTTCCAAGGGTGATATTCTTGATTATACTCTTTAACTCAGCAATCTCACTTTTCCATCCAGGATCTCCGGAACTCACATCATTAGCTCTTCTCTTTGTATACGTCCTCCTGAAACTTCTAGTTCCTTCAGCAATTTTGTTTATTTGGACTCTGGCTTCAGCGAGAGTCAAATTCAGCACACTAACATTACAAGTAGTGTATACTAGCTTTCTCTCATTATCAAGTAACCCATTGTAAAGGTGGGTCACCAAGTCTTTCTCCTCGAACCCATGGAATGGGCAGCTAGCACATAATCTCGCGAACCTCTCCACGTAGTCGTACAACGACTCGTCATCATGTTGCTCCACCATAGCAATCGCCCTTTTCAAAGCAAAAGTCTTCTTGGACGGGAAATACTTACTAAGAAAGGCTTTGTTTAGCTTCTCTCAAGTGTCGATACTCCCGGTGGGTACCAAATAGTACCATTGTCGCGCGTTGTCCTTTAGTGTAAGACCAAAAGCTCTCATATTAATCTGCTCATCGGTGACGTTACTCGGCTTGCTGCAGTTGCAGATGTCGTGAAACTCACTTAGATGCATAATCGGGTCTTCCCCAACCAGGCCATGGAATTTCGGTAGCAGATTGATGAAACCAGTCTTTAACTCGAACGTAACACCAGCATTCAGGGCAGGCAGCGTTACTCCAAGGTGTTGTTGCGTCAGATCTGGGTCCGTAAGTTCTCGCAGCGTTCTCGCAGCCATTGATTCGATCACAAAGTTCTGTAAAGAGTGTCGCAGGTTGCGTATGTGCGTCCGCTCTATCTCTGGATTGAAATCAAGAAAATTTGAATCAGTAGAACGAGTATGGACCATAAGATAGGTCCACACTAAAGTAGTAACACAAAAAGAAATAAACTATAACAGTTGGCTCCCCGGCAACGACACCAAAATTTGATGGGTGACTAATGGTCGTTGTGCCTATCAAAGATACCCAACTAAACAATCCACTAGTAAAGTGGTAAGCAGGGGTCGAATCCCAAGAGAGACGGAATGATCATTTATTTCCTATGGTGCTACCAAGTAGTAACTATGGAGGTTTTGTATTTGTGATCTTAGTAACTTAGCAATTAAGCAAATATAAAAGCAATATTGGTTGGGTTGTAAACAATTATGATTATGAAGGTCACTCCTTCTAACATCAGCGTATTATTCAATTGAAATGTTAATCATCGAATTCTATTAACTTATATTTTGAATTGGTTAATTCGGTTGTCCTACTCTTTGTTCATAAATAACAACTAGTCCAAATAGTCCTAGAGACCCTTATTGTAATCAATAACCAAAGAAATCCCAAGGTTCAAAAGCACAACAACATGAAGATCAAAGATAAGTAGGCCTATGCAATACCATTGGAAAATTGCCGGTACTCGACACAAGTTTATAATCTCTACACAGTAAGCACTCGCAAATAGTTTATGCAAATTCTGCTCGCTACCTAAAGACAAGACTTTTCAAATCAAATTATCAAGCCTAGCAATATGATGGATAATAATTAACCTAGTTTGCAACCTATATAAAATCAAGATCAATCAATGTAATCAATAAAGCACAAGAGATTATAAAAACAATCCTGAAATTAACTTTAGAACATAAACATTAGAATTCTCACAACAAACCTAGAACAATGGCTTCAACCTAAAGAGTGAACTAGAAAGAACATAGCCATACATAGCCATCGAAAGTAATGAATAATATGGATGAATGATGGGAAAACAAACCAGGGAAGATGGTGAAAGTGGAACAAAGAAGGAAGCTTTCTTCTTGGTTGTTGCTGAATTCTAACTAAATGAAAGTGGCAAAAGAATAATGAGGTCTCTCCCTTCTAAGCTAATTTCCTAAGGCTTATATAGTCTCCAATTAAAGGGAATAAAAATAAATGCAAATAAATAAAAAGATGTGGAAATAACTAATAAAATCTCGGATCAAATCTTCAATTAATGGGTCGTCCGTGTCCGCGTCACGATCGTGACATAGGGGTCGCGATCGTGACTTTGCTCCAGTTCTCAGGTCCGTGGGTGGTCGCGATCGTGATAGAGAGTCTCGGTCGTGACACCTCAACTGTGGCTAAGTCGCGATCGTGACATGCTTGTCTCGGTCGTGATGGCTTCAACTGAGGCTGAATCCCGGTCGTGATGCTCCATTTCGGTCGTGACTTCTTCTCCTGATATGGTCTTCAGTCTTCTACAAGTGTCGAGGCAGCTCGGCTTCGCCTCTCGGCTTCTCCTGGGGTGTAGGCGTGGCATACTTCCTCTAGCTCCATCCCGAATGCACTAAAAGTGAGCACAACCGAGATCTCCATGATAAAACCACTCAAAACAGCTTACGAGCATCCCGCTAATCCATAAATGAACTCCAAACCGTATTCTGGGAGTACCACTCGTTAAGCACCTAAACACCACTAAACCTAATCTAATAGTTGCTAGTTAACACCATATAATAAGCTCTTGTCACTCGTTCTGCAAAATTTTGGAAGGAACTATGCACAGTCAAGAGGAAACAAAAGCTGAAGGGAAATCAAAAGGTCGCGGTAAGTGAAAGAGTGTCAGCCATCTTCCAAAAGCGTATGCCTGAGAAGTATAGTGATCCAGGTATGGTAAGTATTCCTTGTCGTATCGGTGATACTAATTTTGATAAAGTATGATTGATTTGGGTTCTGCTATTAATATGATTCCATACTCTCTATGCAAGCATCTCGGATTAGGACCTTTGCATGAAACTGGTATAATAATTCAACTAGTTGATAAGTCCACTATTCATCCTAGGGGAGTGGTTGAGAATGTGTTTGTGCTAGATAGGAGCATTATAGGCAAGCTACGCCTACACTCGTAGGTAGACCTTTTATGAGTATTATGGGCACGAAAGTTGATTTAGCTAGTGGTTCTTTATCTTTAGAGTTTGATGGGGATGTTTTGAAGTTTGATATCTTTGATTCTATGAAATACCCCATAGAGGATGGTGCTTGTATTTGTGCTATTGGTGCGATTGACCTCATTAGGGATATAGATGATACTGAGGTGTATTTGGCCAGTGGGCCCCCGTTACTGACTTTAGTGGGCAACAAGCTCCTCCCTCCTTCTTCTATTATGCAGGTACGAAAGTTGTGACTACGTTACCTCCAGGACATTATGTGGAAAAGAAGAAGTCATGGTACGATAAGGGAATAAGGAAGAGAAAAGGAATCAAGTCGTACTACGCCTTTAACCAAGGTGCTGCTCGGGAGGCAACCCGCGAAATGAGGTATTTTTCCACTTACACCCATCTTATATCTTTGTTCTTCATTCCACAATAGGGACATTGTGTACTTCAAGTGTGTGTGTGTGGGGGGGGGGGGGGGAGGGGGGGGGGGGAGGAATCATCTCACTATGTCTGCGATTTCCGTTCGTTTTTGAAATTTTGGAGTCTATTATGAATTTTTGTGATTCGGCTATCATATGTTCCCCCTATTTGGTACTTTGTGGACTCTTACAATGGTGCGTCGATTTTAAATCTTTCTAATATGTTTTAGATGTTGATATTACAATTGTGTTATGATGATGATATGATAGATCAAATTGAAGACTTTGACTTGAGCATGTGGATTAAGATTAGGATGCCTGTCAAATGGGTCAGGCTAGTCGGTTTCGGGTTCAAATCACGTTCGGGTTGAACGGGTTGATAAAATTTCAAGTTGATTGGGTTCGGGCCATGTCGGGTTTTGGGTTGGGTCGAGTTGACCCAGCGGGTCAAGAATGTTGTATTTAATAATTTTTTTAGCTTTTCTATGGATAGAATAAAATTTTAATAATAAAATAATATTCTTATATATTATTTTGAAAAATAAATAAATAATATTATATTTTAAAATAATTTATTGGTACATATTTTTTATTATAATGTCATGCATGATGTGTAACACATATTTCAGGTCAGGTTCGGGTTGGGTCGGGTTCAACCCTCCAAATTTCGGGTTGATTGGGTTCGTGTCGATCGGGTTTAAGTGCCTCTTTGGATCGAGTCGGTCGGGTTCTTAGCAATCGGGTTTGGGTTCGGGTTCAGGTCGGGTCATCGGGTCGGGTTGAGTTTTGCCAGGTCTGATTAGGACCAATACTAAGATTGTACTTTTACCATCTCATCTCTAGTTCTATCATGTTGTTCATATGATTTTGCTTCCAGCTTTTTCATTTGAAAAATGCATAAAAAGAGAATAAAAGGTAAGTGAACTCCTAGTGAAATAACCTAAAAGAGCACGCGATCTTCGTGATGTGAAAGATCACTCCGGGTTCGATCCTCCATAGCTAGACAAAGAGTTCCATTAGTTGGTCGAGCCGTAAAACGCACGGGCTCGATACCTAAAATGATGGTCTTAAAAAATAAAGAAAAATAGTGAATAGGATGAAAAGAAGAAACAATAAGTATATGTAGTATTGCTTGAGTTGAATTGTGATTTTTTGTGTGCTTTCAATGGTGTTGGAGTTCGTGATATCTTATCATAGATTATGAAGCATGTTAGGAAGAGAAAGTGTCGTTTGTTTGACCTTGTGTTATTATCCTTCATATGTCACTTGGATAGAGACAATTTTGCATATTTTTATAGATTCGTTGTCATGTGCTTGCTTAGGACAAACATAGTTCAACTTTGGAGAATTGTTGATGCCATCCATGTTGGGTTAAGTTTAGAGTCGTTTTGAGTCTTGCATTGTTTTGCTTTTGAGGATTTTCGGTAGAGTCGGAGTCTACGCCCGTTCCTTGATGATTGCACGTACTTTGGAGCTAAAGTGTTGATGATGACCACTGCTTTAAAGTTTTTCCATACTCGTTGAGACCGACACGCATAATGGAGGAGTCAGTTCATTACAGATTACACGAGGACGAGCTAGGTCTAAGTTTTGGGGTATTTGATAGGCGATATCTCGCATAGCTCATCTAATGGCCGTTCACGTCATTTATAGGTGATTTTGGCAATGTTATGAAGCATATTACTATAATCTGGACTTCACAGACAAAGGCATTATTCATGAGAATTACAAGCATTCGAGAGAAGACAAACAGAAGATTGCCAAAGGAGTGAAGTTGTGACCATGCACACGAAGACGCAACCATGATGGGGCGAAAAAGCCTAGGGCGCTACCGCGCCACTACTCACGAGCCAATCTGCCCATATTTGCCTAGGTGCGACCGCGCCAACATGGGTGCGACCACGCCTCTGTTGGGGCCAGGAGCGCCGAGAGCCTTTTCATACGGGATTCACTTCGGGCTTCTTTCCTCCTATCTGATAGAGCTTCAGGCTAGGATTTTTAGCATTAATTTCTTTATGTTTTAGAAGAATAAATAGGGTTTATGGAGTTTTGCCTCCATTATCTATCTTTTACCTTTTCTAATTTTATGTTGTTGAGAGAACTATGTCAAAGTAGTCTCTTTTGCTTTGTTCAACAAGTTGAACCCTTTAGATGATTCGGTTGCAAGACTCTTACTTTAGCTCTTATTAGTATTTAGTTTGTTTCATCTCTCTTGCAATTAGTTGTTTATTGAATTTGATTTATCTATCTAGCCTGATCATCTAGGTAGAATAAATCTATTCATATTGCTAGGGTTTGACTTGTCCTAGTTGGAGGGTCTTATCTCTATGTAACGAATCGATTGCATGACCTAGTTGGGATTGTGAATGTGGAGAGAGTTGATTGTGTGTTAAATATCGACTTAAGTCAATGGTATTGCATGCACCTATCTATCCTTGAGTTCATTGTTGCTTGATTATTAAAATCTTGATGGTTTCAAGGTTGTAGTTGAGTAAGGGTTATTAGGACTAGTTGGACTAATAACTATACAAGAACAAGGATTAAGACAACCATAGAATATGAATTGTAAGATGAACTCGACTTTCATTAGGAGTCAATGATCAACCAATCTATCCGTTGTGTCAATACTTGTTGAATGAAGTGCTTTCTCTTATTACTTTTATAATCCATTGTTAGTTTAGTTGCATTCCATTTCCCCCTTCATTAATTTAGAAATTGATCATATTATTAACGCAAGAATTGATACGCTGACTCCATGTGGGATTCGACCCTTGCTTGCTACTTTAATAAGGTAGAGTAGCTCGTTAGGAAATATTACTTTGACCAAGCATAACAACACGCGTCTCCCGTGCTTGTCAGTTTTACATAAACTAAGATTAAGTAGTGGAGTTAGGTAGAAAAGAGAATTAGGATGTTCGTTATTTTTGTCGGTTACGGCCGCTTGGGATACATGGCTATATGGTTATGAGTGATTATTTTGTAAGGATTGAGAGAATTCTACAGCGTGACGAGCTTTGTTGGGTGTTATTTTTCTATGTGAGCGTTTTTGTACTTGGGTTTTCTATATGGGGCTTACTGAGAGTAGAGTGGTAATCTGTTCTGCTCGGGACAAGTAGAAGTTCAAGTGTGGTGATGTTTGATAGAAACATCTACGACGCGTCTATAAGCATAGATTTATCATTATTTCTGAAAGCATAGATTTAGCATTATTTTAATAGTCTTATGTGTGTTATTACAATGTATTTGATCCACTTTATTATCTGGAGCTATATGTCTAATTCGAACTATTATGGAGCTGCTTAGAGATAAGGAAGAAGCAAGGACGAAGTGGAGCGTATTGAAGACCATAAAGGTGCTAAAGTAGTTGAAGAAGCCAGAAGATTCATCGGCGTCCACCTATGCATTTTGGTGCCCGCCGATGTGATGATCAAGAAATTCCAATAGAAGACTCATCGGCTCACTCTGATGGTTGTCGGTGCCCGCCGATATCTAGTGAACTGATATGACCGATTACTTCTACGCAGTTTTTCAGTTACGATTTCTAATTAGAAAGATTTTTAGGTTCTTTTTCCTAGTTTTTTATTTATTAATTTTAGTTTTATTGGGTTAGCTTATAAATAAACTTTTAGAACTCTTAAATAGGTTAGCCTCTCTTGGAGAGAAACTATTCTACATTCTTCATCCAAACATTTTTACGTATTTGAGCTTCTGATGAATTCCACCATGAACTAAGCATCCAAGCTTAGTTGTACCTTGAAGTGTATATTCTAATGAAGTTGTGAGGTTCTCTTTCTCTTAAACTTGTGAATCTAATGTCTTTCCTCTTGAATTCTCATTATTAGAGTTTGAATTTCTTTGTGCCCAAATTGGTCAATTAGGTTATGTGAATTGAAATCCATCGTTAGGATAGTTTTATTCGTTCATCTAGGTCTACTCCTTTGAAGCTAGCATAATTTCTTAGATTCGGTTTGAAGTAGGAAATTGTGTAGAGAAGTGGAAAATAAGCTAGTCGCAAAATGCATATATCCTGGTGCTTCTTGCTTAATGCTTCCCATTATTTGAATCACTAGCGTTTGTTGTGGTTAATCATGAGAAAAATAACTATTATGCTCGGTTTGAGGTATTAGTTATCTTAGGATAGAAGTAGAAACACATTGCATGTTTAAGGTGAATTGCGTTTCTATGATCAACTTGTCAATATGAATGGATAGTGTCTAGCTATGTGTTGTTCTCCAATTGAACCTTGTTATTAATAACCTTCTTCATATAGTAGTTATTAGGAGATCACAACATTAAAACCCCCTTAATTTAGTCCTTTAGTTTAATCTAGAATTTAATCATAAGATATTCGCCTCCTTGTGGATTCTACCCCTACTTCCACTATATTCTAATTATTAGGATTTAGTGTCAAGTTACGATTCTCTTTAAAAAGAGGTGAGACACTCCGTCTCTCCTTGTTTGCATATTAAGATGTTTGTTTGCCATAATTTAAATACGACCGAAAAACGTCTTTTGTTATCAATCATCAAGCATTGAAAACCAATTTGCTGAATGTAGTTCTTCATCATCACAATCCACCAATCTAGTTCTCCTTGAACAAGAAAATGTGGTTTGTTCAAAGAAATACTGAGATTGTGATTTTTCTGGTACTTCTCGTGAGTCATGACTGTATCTTTGCCTGATGATGAATCTTGATTGACCGTTTGATCCCAATTGTTGGATCCAATCTTTTAAAGAGCTAAGTCTTCAGCACGACTTAGAGCTCTAGCTTGTGAAAGAAAGAGATAACTTTAGATTGAAGCAAGAAATCACCAAATGTTAGAACCCTAGATCAAACTTTGATACGGGATAAAATTCAGAGAAATTATCTTATTACTTTGATGGACAAACTTACAAAAGTTCTCTAACACTAACACTATTACACTTAGTGTTTGTATTTTCTATTCCTCGAATAGAACTATCTCTCAAGCTTTCTCCCAATATAATAACTCTCTTTTACAATGCATAAGATCAGAACTCATTTCTAATCCTATTACAAGTCTATTTATGGACAAGATTCTACATTGCTCGGTATAAAATAACTAGCAAAGCCACGTCATAGTCGCGCTTATCTCCCATTGGTTGTCAAGAGATGGGTTCTTGAATAAGTTAGCCGACTTATCCACTTGCTAATCAAAGCGGGATCTGATGACACGTGGATGCAACTTGCTCATCTTGATTAAGCTTGCGCTTCTCATCATTGAATCGTGCTTACACGTGTACGGCTATCCTTAGCCTCTTGAAATGCAACTTGCACAACTTGCATTGCATTGTACATCTTTAACACTTGCTTATATTGAATCAACTCACTCTTCTTTGTTCTTCAACACACTTTGCCCATTTATCTTCTCTGGTATGCTTGCACTCTTCCTGTAACATTTCAGTGTGATTATCACGCTGCTCAACAAGACTCTAAATGACTAAGCACGATCCTAGCACTTCTTAGAACTCGTAAGCGAGACTCTTGTTCTTCAAGCTAGACCAAAATCTATATGCGTTTGACTAGTATCACTTAAAACTCATAAAGATGGTTAGATACCAAGTTTGTTATCATCAAAACATGAGAAACTAAATTAAGCTACTTCTAGCTCAACTAACATGGAGGATCCGCTAAACTAAAAAACCAAGTGAAAAAGAAAAATTAAGGAAAATCAAGGAGTCCGCCACTCCATTGGCTTCCCCTGTAAATATGACGAGTCTGACAAATCCAATCTCTACTAATTAAGTCTTTCGACATAGTA
>NW_027367285.1:0-59800 GCF_046119375.1 Phyllobates terribilis | reverse complement strand
TTTTCAACCCGGAACTGGAGAAGACAGCGTAGGAAGCTGAGTGAGGTGTTCCTTGAGCTTTGCGAACGCCGCTGAGCACTCCTCAATCCACTGAAAATTCTTAGGCCTTCTCAGGACGTCGAATAATGGTAAGTTCCTTTTTTCCAACTTCGCGCAGAATCTCCCTAGATAGTTCGCAGATCCAATAAACCTTTGGACTTCGTTGATGCTTCTTGGTTGTTCCATTTCAAGGACCGCTTTAACCTTCGCAGGATTAACCTCGATTCCGCGATTGCTAATCTGAAAAACCTAGAACTTTCCTTCAGTTACACTGCAAACACACTTCTCCGGATTCGGACTCATCCCATACTTGTGTAGGGTGTCAAACACCTGTCCAAGATCACGTACGTTATCATCTTGCCTCTTACTATTTACGACAATATCATCCACGTATGCCTCCACCATTTTTTGCATCATACCTCTGAAAATCTTTTCCATGATGTGTTGAAAAGTAGCCCCTACATTCTTTAGTCCGAACGGAATCACTTTGTAGCAGAAGGTGCATTGGTCGATGACAAGAGCAGTCTGCTTGGCATCTGCAGGATTCATGGGTACTTAATTGTACCCCGAGTACGCTTCAGGAAACTTAACGCTTTGTGTCCCGCGGTGGAGTCAACGAGTTGATTGATGGCCGAGAATGGGTAGCTATCCTTTTGGAAAGCCTTATTTAAGTCTATGAAATATACGCACATGCGCCACTTCCCCATATCCTTTTTGGGCACCATAATTCGCGAGCCATGTTGGGTACTGCACCGGCACCACGAACCCTGCTTTGAGGAGTTTCGCTAACTCTTCCCCTGCCGCTATATTTTTCGGCCCTGCTTGCTTTCTCTTGTGTTGTCTTCTTGGTACTAAATCAAGATGAATGGCGAGGGAATGGCTCATTACTTCCGGTTGAATCCCCTTGAGGTCGCGTGGCATCCAAGAAAAGACGTCATGCGAACCAGATAAAAGTTTCATGATCTCCCTGGTTACCGAGGGTCGCAATCCGTGTACGATGAACAACTTCTCTTCCTCAGACTCAAACGGCGTGATGGTTTCCCTCGCAACGACAACTGGAGTTTCGTGTTGAGCATCCGAGGGAGGGGGCGTTCGCGGATTTAATATGCCTCCTCTTCGGCCCCATAAGCGTTGTTCACGTACACTTGACTGGTGTGGATAGCCTTTTGTTTGCCTTTTTCTACTAAGTGGTAGCACGTCTGACTTTCCTCTTGATTGTCGCGAGCTGTTCCGATACCGCAGATTTTCGGGAACTTCACACAAAAATAACTGATTGACATTGCTGCTTCAAATCTCGTTAGTGAATCACGGTCGCTGATTGCGTTGTAGGATGATGTCGTGGGTGTGATGAGGAAATCGGCCGATCAGTGTCTTCACGGGCCTCCCTCGTCTCCGAGCATCATCTCTAAGGTAATCACTCCTGATGTCTTCACGGAATAACCCGGAAAGCCCACCAGGTTGCATTTCATTGGCCTTAACTGACTCTTATCAATTCCTAGCTTCTCAAAGGCATCCTAGTACAGGATATCTGCGGCGCTGCCTGTCTGAACCATAACTCTCTCCACGATTTTTGTAACGAGTTGAAGGTGGATCACCAGTGGGTCCGCACTTCGCATAGCCCATTAGTTGACATCTTTATTGTTGAAAGTTACTTGGTAGGGCTCTCGTTTCTCTTCTCTTACCAACATGAGGGTTCTTCCTTGTTGGGGTATGGTGTTGAATGCTCTTCTGTGTTTAGCTTTGCTCGCAAGCCTAGGGATGTGCCACCCCAAGATGGTTCCCACAAACCCGTCTGGCTGAGGAAATTTCTGGGTCGGGCCTCAATTATTCTGGTCATGATGTGGAGGGTTTTCTCTGGTTCGCTACGCGGCCATAACCTTTCGATCTTCCAACTCCTTTTCCCTTCTAATGGAACGACGTTATGAGGAATCGTGCTTCGTGGTGTTATGTCTTTCGCACCAGATTGGCCTTTGTTTGATTGCTCTCTTTCCCCTCTGGTTTCCTCCATTGTCTACATTAGCAATGAGGTTTTGGGTCTGAAACATCACCAGTTGATCTCTAGGTTGTGCCATGTTCGCTCGTGAGTCGAACTCTTTCTTTCTCGACTGATTTTGATCATGGTGTCTTCGAGGTCCCCAGGACTGGTTGCCTTTCTGATTCACCTTTCGCGAACTATGACTAGTGATCAGCTCACCCTGTATCTATCTGTAAGCTTTCTCTAACATCCCTTCGTATGTGATCCCTTTCTTCCTACTCATTTTGTCCTTGAACTCTGTGTCATCATGTAGGCCACGTAAGAACACATATCTTATTGTATCATCGGAGAAATCGCTGGCCTGGATGACAACTGCTGTGAATATCGCCACATAATCTTCCAGGGATTCGTTTCGACCCTGTTTGATGCCAACGATGTGCTGCATTACTACTTGTTGCTTTTGCGAGGCACTAAAATGAGTGAGGAACCTAGGTCCGTGAAGCTACGTATGATACCTTTGGGGAGACTTAAAATCCAACTCAGGGCTGCCGCGGACAGTTGTGTTTCGAAAACCCTTGCACATCGTTGCATCCACGGAGTTATTGGCAAGCATACGTAGCAATATCGGCTGACGTGTTCAGTAGGATCCTCCTTACCCGTGTAATCTTTCATCGTTGGGTACTTGAATTCTTTGCGTACAGGAATGCGGGTTATGTGTTCTGCAAATATTGTGGATTCTTCACGAACACGCCTAGGAGCGTGCATGGGGATATATGGGATATGAGGGAAAGGGGGTGGGATATTGGCGTATAGAGGTGTTCTTGCATGAGGCATGTGGTATGGTTGCTCGCGAGATGGCGAAAACTGTGGCTAATCTGGACCACGCATGCGTTCTGGGCTAAATGGGGCATTGTCGTAGTAGATGTATGTGTCCTCATGCGAGTAGTATTCAGATGGAGTACTTTCGCAACATTCTCTGCCATGACGGGATCCTCCTGACTAGTGGACGCGGTTGTCCATATACTCCCTCCATTCGTGAAACTCTTTGAACCCTTCTTGCGAAACCCACGCATAACTAGAGTGCGTGTCCGAGGGAGATCGTCTGTGAGGGGCGTTGTTGCTTGGAAGACCTTCTGTCCAGACCATCGTATGACATTTCTCTTAACTTCGTGAGAGAGTTCCCACAGACGGCGCTAGTGTTGGATCCTGGAAACTTTGTGTAGTCAACACTTTACGCGAAAGGCTTGATGATGCTTTCAATTGCTGGATGGGGAACTTCTCTTCGTTCACGCCGAACGAGGTTCTTTGCGTCAAACAAGCTTCGTGTACATGCGTATCAAACCCAGAGGAGGGAGGCCTCTGGATTTGACTCTGAGGCGCTCAAGTCAGTACTCATTCGTGAAGGTGAAAAGTATACGAAATATAAAGTATAATAATTGTGTGACGCAAGGGAAAGGGAAAAATGTTGCGTGAAGGAAAAAGGCAATGATGGGCGTAAGAATAAGCGTGTATACAAAGTGAAAGGAGGAGCTCTCTATTTACTATAAATGGCAAGAATGAACAGTGATCAAACCCTTTTCTCTTTCCGAACCCCCTATATTAGACATGAGCATTTCTTGGACCTAGGACCTTTTTCCTAATTGGGATGGGCTTCCTTCCTTTTCAATGGGCCTCTCAATGGGATCCAACACTTGGTCTCCCACCGCACTCTGACTACAGATGTTTCACTATCCTTCACTAGAGCTCCCAGGAGCCCGAGATCATGGACCCTGGTGACCATCAATGGAGGATGGTCCAGCATCTCCACGGTTCCCTCCATGTTCCCACATGAAGGTGCTGAGTGACGGGTATATACGAGTGTTGTGCAACAATTAATGAAGAGAGGACGAGGATTTCGATTGCTAGTGTTCATAGTTTGTCGAGGGAGGAGAAGGTGGGGCCTGCCGATGAGCTAGTGGATGAGCTAAGGCGGCCTAGAGGGTATAGGGAGGGTAGATTTCAGGATTTCAAGGAACTTCATAGTGCTAATGATGGTTGTTTTCATGGACAGAGTTACCTTGATACCCTTAGCGTTAATGGGTCACTTGATTAGCTTTGAAATATACATATTATGCCTTTCATAATATCAACATATGTGTTTGTCTGTTCTAACATTAAGTACTCACATAAGCTATTAAATGATGTTTGAGGTTCTTACTTGTTTGGTTCAATTTTCTAGCTTCTTCTCCCGTGTCTAGAATACATGGTTTTTTGTCTAGTAAGTGGTTGAGATGCTGCTGAAACTGAAATAAATTGACCAAACAAAAAGGTATTGTTTCAATTATATAAAAAGGATATGGAAGAAAAGGAGGTGTGGGAGGGCGTTTTTGCTACAGTGATTTGGAACATTGGAAGTAGTCGAATGAGCGCACCTTTAGAGGCAAAGTATTCTCCGGCAACAATGCCTCATTCATCCTTGCCGCTAGTCAAGACTACTGTCAAGCGAATTTTATGGGCGCTTTCCAATCTTCACATAGGAAGAACTGGTATTGGTCTCTTGGGAGAAGCCGGATGTCGGTTTCTTCAAGCTGAACACCAATGTTGCGGTGATTGTGGGGTAGGTTGCCGCATGAGGGGTCATTAGAGATAGCAATGAAGCGTGGATCGAGGGCTTTCTCCATAACATTCGGTCTTTCTCGGTGCCGCAGCGGAGATTTGTGGAGTCATCTCGTGTCTTATCTTAGCTTGGTCTTTGGGATCGGGAGGGTTTATGTGGAAACACATTCGACTCTTGTCAATCTATTTCTGGGTAAACTTATAGATCGATGTCATCCTTTTGCTAGGTTTGTGTTTTTAGCACAAGACTTCTTACGTAGGAACTGACATTGGTAGATCCCATGTGTATAGGGAAGCCAACCGGGTTGCGGACTCGCTGGCCTCCCTTGCACTTCATGCTTGTTTAGGTGTCTTTGTTTTGGGTTCTCCTCCTTCCGAGGTTTTTGTTTTTTTTGGTCGATGACTCTAGGGGATGGGATACACCTCGCTTTACTCTGTTGTAGCCCATCTATTTTTCATTATTAACATGTACGGAGACTCCGACTCTCTTTCTACCAAAAATATTATATAATGGTGATGACTGATGACTCGGGGAAGTAAGAAGTGGAGGAATTTGATTCCTCTCGGACTCTGTTTCAATAAATAATACTCATGTCTATTCACTCAACTAATTCCTTTTCAAGACCCAAATTCTATAGTTTATACATCAAAAGATCTTTTAGATTTGTCAGCACCATCTAGTTTAGGAAGGCAATAAGATTCAACTTACACATAAAATCTGACTTGTCAACATACAACAAGTATTGACCTCTATAACACGGACATATTTAGGAGAGGTCATGTCCATGTCCAACATATGGAGGAAACACAAACACACTTGGATACGTCAGAACATTCTTGAAAACGGTCAAGAAAATCAGACATACTACAGACATACCTCGGACACATCTCGGACACACCCGAACACATTAATAACAAGAAATTATAAATAAAAATACAAAATCTTTTTTTAATTAATTAGGCATATTCATTTGTCTTGTACTTTAATTATTTTCCCACCTGGGAGAGACGGTTCTTGCCCAGGTGGTGGACTGCACCACCGCGCATCAGGTGTGGACTACGTTGCACGACCTGTTAGCCACATGTTCCTCTGTCCAAATCGTCTAACACCGCTTTTCCTTAGCTTCCCTGAGAAAAGGGTCAGAATCTGTCTCTGAATTTTTTTTACCAAGGCTAAATCTCTTGCCTCCTCTGTGGCGACGACTTGACAACCCATCTCCGACTTTTACCTCTCGACGTTTGTTCTGCCAGACTTGGCTCCCAATATGATTATGATGTCTCTTCATTGGCAGTCACGGGTCTACAGCACTATCGTGTACTGTTGGTTCTAATTTGATTACGCCCATTAGTGTCCTCCCTTGTCATCGGTTCAATCTCTAACTTAAATTGGTTGCCATATGCTGCAACACACATCATTTTACCCCAGATCTGGGGAACCTTTGGATCAACTCATAATCATACGAAGGCACGAATCAAGTCTGTCTGAGCGGTGGTTCTTTCTCCAACATCCAAGACCATGTTGTTTCTAGCCTTCACTCTTGTTCTCTTTCTCGCCCCTTTTTTATTAACCCATTTACTTCACACACCATCCATAACAAAAAATCTCATATCTGTTAGGTTATTTTGTTAGATAATTCTTTCTACTTTGAGTTTCATTCTAACCACTTTGTCTTAAAGTATTCAAAAACACAAGCGACTCTTCTTCAAGGAACCGTTAAGAATGGACTTTATGAAGTTCCAGCCACCACTCCTTTGTCGCAACCATCGGTCATCCAGAACACCTCCTTGTCTGCCACCACCCTGCTTCCGCAGAGATTAGGTCACTCATATACTAATGTCTCCTTTTCAATTTTCAATTCAACAAAGGCCCTTAGATTAGGCCCAAATCCAGTCGGTCGATCATCCGCTCCTTAATAAAGCCCATCGTATTGCACATCCTGCTCATTGTGGATGACTTCACTGAATTTATTTTGATATTTCCTTTTAGCCAAAAATTGACGGTACCACAAATAGTCATCACATTCCTTGCATTTTCCTCCAAAAACTTGTCAACAAAAATTTTCCACATACAAACCGACGGGGGTACTGAATTCAAACCGCTCAAATCCTACTATAGTTTCTTGAGCATAAAGAACAATGTTCGCTTAGTGATTTATAATAATTTTCTTGGTTTTTATATGGCAAAGAACTTGTTATATCATGTTCTTTCAAGTATATCGCGCAGGTATAAAGACCAAATCAAAGTCTCACTCAAAGTCCAACATTTGTGATCAAGAGAACATGACAATGTGCTTTTAGTCAAGAACTAGAGAGCATGTTCTGTTGAACCTAGATCAAAAAAATAAGGTCTTCAAATGTTGAACGAAATGAAGCAAATCTTTCATCTGAACTGCAAATATATTCTTATCCATAGAGTTATTCATGAAGATTGTCTTCCATCAAGAACTGAAGACAAGGTAGTCAGCCCAAAGGAACAACTTCCTTCAAGCTTGAGATCAATATGGGCATTCGAATTGGAAGGATATTCGATTGCTCTGTTTATACAAGGTCTTAGGAATATTTATAAATTTGTTATTAGCTGTGATTCTGACCAATTTCATGTAGTTGATTTATGTCTTTGATCGAGAGCTATTTTATGTTATAGGTCAAATCAAGGATACAAATCAAGGAGTTTGAATTTGAACGTTACAAGGCTTAGTTCTTGGAACATTTGAATGGCACTCCTTATCCTTCATTCTACCTTATTGATTTCCAGAAAAGATAGAGAGAAGAACTAGAAGGTATCGATGGTTTTTTCTATGAAGAGAACAAGTGTAAGTCGTGTTTTATTACTTTGTTGTTCTACAAGATTAGAAAGTCCTAATGTGTCTAGGATTAAACTATGTGTTCTCCTAAACATTGCATTTAATTGAACAATATAAGTAGGATTTCAAATCCTTTCGAGAGAAAGGTAGTGTGTTTTCTCCTAGATAACTTAGTGGTTATCAATGGTTAACACTGTAAGAAACATTTTTCCCTTGCATTTATTATTAATCCCGTTGTCTAAGGAACATGAATTTGTCAAGTTGTATTCCTTAGATATATTCTAAGATGTCCGATCCTACACCTACCTTCTTTCAAACGGCATTGCTCCCGGCCTTACATGCCCTTACTCTCACAAACAAAACGGGAGTGTGAAACCCAACACTACCGCATCTTTGATATGGGCCTCACCTCTTCAAACATACCATTCAAAGTTTTGGAAGTAGGCCTTTGAATCCACCACATACTTAATAAACCACCGTCATATGCCAATCCTATCCAACAAATTCCCTTATGAGCTTCTCTTCAAAACCCCACTGGATTATAATTTTCTCCGAGTCTTTGGCTGCCTCGCATTTCCCAACATTCGTTCCTACAACCGTTACAACTCGCCTTCCACTCCACTCCTACTATCTTACTTGGGTATGCAAGAAATCACAAAAGGTACATTTGATTTGATTGGATGGCCTCCAAAACTTACATTTCCCGGGACATACTTTCCATGATCCCCATTCCCTTACTTCAAACCACTAATTCAAACCTATATCCATCCCATTGAAATTTCCTATCTACCTCATTTACTCATTTCTGAAGATAGTCTGCCTACTGTTGTTGGATCTCCATTGACTAGGCCACCTCCGGAAGCTTCCTAAGCTGCGCCTTTTCCACAAGCTTCACAAGGTAGGTGTTTTCCAAGAGCCTTGCAAGCTGGGATGTCTCCTTCCTTGGCCAGCAAAAACTCAGCTGAGTTGGATCTTTTTACTGAGTCCATACCACCTCACTCCAATCCCAACACCATCCATACCAGATCCAAGTCCAATATTTTTTTCCAAACACAGAGTGGACAGGATCGTCCCTTGACCCTTTTGTAATTCTATAGAATTTGTTCTAATAGAACCCCAAAACACTATTGAGGCTGCCGAATTTCCGGAATGGAGACAAGCTATGATGGATGATGTTAAGGCCCTTCTTTCTACCAACACATGGAAATTTTCTCCTCCATACGCCTCTAAAAACATATCGAGTGTTAAAAGGGTTTTTGTACTAAATTGAATGCCAAGAGGTCGATTGAGTGTCGAAAATCCCATCTCGTTGCCAAAGGCTTCCATCAAGTTCAAGGTCTTGACTTTGAAGAGACTTTTGGCCATGTATCCAAGCCCTCAACCTTTCACCTCCTTCTAGTGATTGATTCAACAACTCGACATTCAAAATGCATTCCTACACGGGACCTTGACATAAGATGTCTTCATCACTCAACCCCGGGTTTTATCTACTCTTAATTCCCTTCTCATATTTGCAAACTAAACAATTTTTTGTGGCCTTAAACAAGCTCATGAACCTTGGTTTTCCAGCCTTAGTGATGCCTTAATTGCAATGGGATTCACCACCTCTACCACCGATACCTCCTTTTTAAACCATCGTCAGGTCCTGATTCAGTTTTCTTGCTTGTATATGTTGATGATTTACTTGTTATTGACAATACCCAATTGCTTGCTAACAAGTTTGTTTCAACTCTATCCACTCAGTTTTTCAGTCAAGGACATGGGGCCCCTACACTATTTCTTGGGCATTGAAGTTCAAAGGTGAATCAGGTATTTTTCTATCTCAGACATTATTTTTGTGACTTCGTTCACAAGGCCGGAACGTCTTAGTCCAAGGAAATACAAACACCAATGTCTAAATCCTTGGTTCCGCAACTGAGAATGATACTCCACAGAAAGATGCACATCAATACCGTAGCTTTTTTGACAGACTCCAACACTTTTCCTTAATTGGTCCGAACATTTCTTTCATTGTCAACAAGCTTTGGCAATTTATGCACAAACCGCTTGACTATTATTTGAAAGGTGTCAAACATGTGTTACGTTATCTTAATTCCACTTTCAAGCTCCATTTTTTCTCCACCTAGCTCTAGTTTCTCGGCTTTTTGTGATGCGGATTGGGCTGATGACCATATTTGTGCATCACTTTGTTCGTGAACGTGTGAAGAACAAGTACCTTCAAGTCTTCTTCATTGCCTCCAAAGATCAAAAGGTTGATCTTCTTCCAAGGTTCCGATTCCAATGAGAATACAACTTTGAATGAGAATGGAGAATGAAACTGAGCTGTCCATTTAAACAGCCCCCAGTAGCGAATGTGCATCGTCAACTGAAGTAGTGTTCATTGGTTCGTGATGAGCGACTGTGAATATTTAGGAGTATAATTGTGCATTACATTTTCCTTAAGTGTGCATTATTTTCTTATTATTCATTCTTTCACTGGGTTTCCTTAAGTATATTTTTGTTCAGAAATGAGTGTGCATCGGTTAATGACGGGTGAGTGTGTATTGATGTGAATATAAATATGCATTAGTTTTGCCTTGAGTGTGCATTAGTGCACATCGTCTTCGCCTTGAGTGTGCATTGATTTGTTTGTTAGCATGCATAATTTTTGTCATGAGTGTGTATAAGATTTGTCATAAGTGTGCATCGGTATTTTACTTTGAGTGTGCATCAGTTTTGTCTTAAATGTGCATAAGTTTTTTGCCTAAATGTGCATAATTCAGAACATTATCAATTTGAGAACATATCTAAGCAAAAGTGAATTGACATAACATTAACATGCAAGAGGATCCTAATTTCACAACAAACCATAGCCATATTTCATTTCACCATCAATTAGGAACAAATCTAAAGGACAAACTCAAGGAAATTCCGAAATCTAAATCGAATTAATTTATAATCCTGAATCAAGGCATTACGAAAACTAAATTACATATCAAATAAAGGAGATTCAACATGGTATTTCACTTTGTCATATCAACACAGACTACATGCAAACAAATCACCAACAATTCAATCTTAAAACCTAACTAATATATTACAACTGTTAGATTATATACTACCTTGAACTAATCTTCGATAAAGTAGAAGAGGTTCTAGCCCCTTTAGGAGAAGCAGAGGTTGGAGAATCGGATCCATTCGCAGTAACAACCTTCTTTGACATATTCTTCAAAATGTTGATCTCCTCATATATAATTGGTTTCCTGATCCTAAAAGCTAGGGATTTCACCCTCAACTTCTTCGGACTTGTCTTCTATTTCTCTTTTCCGTTAATAACAGCTCCAACAACCAAGTCAAAATCATCTATAAGCTTCCTAATCAACCTTCTCTTCTTCTTGCTTCTGACTTCAACAACCACCAGTTTAACCCTAAACTCCTACTCTTCTTCTAACTTCAAGTTGATCTTGTTACCTTCAATTATGGCGACTACTTTGGTGGATATTCGGTTTCTTTGTCTCAGCCGGTGAAACGCGACCGAGGCAACCTTCTTCATGGTGGTTGTGACTCGCTTCTATTTTCTAGCTTCTCTGTTTCAGATCTGAAGAAGATGAGGAGGGAGAGGGAAGGAGTAGAAATTCTTCTTCGTTTCAGATCTACAAAAGATGAGGAGGGAGAGGGATATTGTTCTTTCTCAATTATCACACATAATCATTCTCACATGATACTTTTTCTCCTTACAAAGGCTTTAACGACTGCACAATTTGTTCACTTGTGATCCTTATTTGGCCTTCTCCCTCCTCAGATCGAGAAGGTACAGTAGAGTATCGTTATATCATTTCCATGTCAGCAATCCAAGACCTACATCTATGACTGTTGAAGCCTGCGTTCGACATGAAGAAACACACCTCGTGAGGGACTGGACTTCACTCTTCACAATTCCCTCGATTAGATAGATTCTTCTTATTTGGGTGATCTCGAATAATATTTATGAGGATGATGAGTTGGCGAGGTGTATTTACCTTTCACGATCCCTCTGTACCTCGTGTACCTGCACAACCAAGCCTAGAGGAGTTTGTCCTCTGAACTTGGCTCTCCGACGCTCAAGTCAGGAAGATGACAAATCTGAGGGATAAGATACACAAATATTTGGAAAATGAGGGGAAAATGAGTGTCTCCTGGTGAGGAAGAGAATCAACTAGTGAACCTTGATTTATCCCAAAGAGGAGTAAATCGTCTGACATAAGACGGAGAAATGCAGAATACTCAGAGTTGCTAAGGGAATGTTAACTGTCAAAAGTCTTGTACTTCTCTTTCCATTCTCTGTTATAGTATTATTGGTGGCTCCCTATCTTCCATTTTAGGCAAATCAGAACCCTCAAATTTATCAGTTCTCCTTTTCTTTTGCTTACTTACTAGACTCATGGATCATTGGGCTTCTCTCTTGGCCCAACTCATTGGTTTGGAATTGGGCCCTTAAATCGGGTCCAACATCCAGCCCCACAAGCTTTTACGCATCATGAAATCACAAAACTTGTGACCCTTAAGGAGAGATTTGCGAGCTCAAATCGGCCATTGAGTATACTCTATGAGAGTCTGTGCTTTTGCGAGGTGTATCTCACTCTTGCTGATTAGGGTTTCCCTTTCTTTGACAGTGTGGAACGTCCCCAACAAGCAGCATTATTTTTGGCGGACTTTTACTCTGGTGGTTCCACGTGTCATCCCATGGTGAAATGCCATTTTGTCTTCCATTTTCCTCTCTATATACCCTATTTTTTATGACCTTGACAATTTAACCGTTTCGCTTTGCTTAAAATTATCTCTCTCATTCTCCGACGCTCTCTCTTATGGAAATTACTCCGAATTTGCTTTTCGACAATTGCTCGTGCATTTCCTTTCATTGTACACATGATGGATGCAGGTTTGTTTTCTTCTTCCCTTCTCTTTCTCTTCTTCTTGAACTACACTTTAGTTGATACTCTGTTTCTCTAAATGTTATTTAGAAATGAGGATGGATACCTAGGTATTTTACATGGGTTTCTCGATTTTAGTCCTTTGGCTACTCGAATTTATGATTCGCATCATTCTATTATTTGTCATTGTCTCTTTTTTTGTTGTTTTCCCCAAAATCACCATTAAAGGTGGCTTGTCATTCTTTATTTCAGCCTCTTCATTTCCCTTTTTCCAGAATTTTCATTCATTTTCCCTTTCTTTACATGAAGTTGTGCTTCCTCGAAGAATGTGTGGGATAGAGGTCCCAACACGTCAATCACTTGTCAGGTCCACAAAAATGCTTAGTTTTTCCGTTTAGTGAGGATTTTGACCCTTTTACCCTTCTCATTCTTTAGGTTACAAGTTTTTGACTCCTCGCCTCCTTTTCTTTTCTTAGTTTTCTAGGTTCTCACGAAAATTTGTTTCTTTCGACGATTCTACCTTTCCTCGGGAGCCAAAAAAATTGCTCCCTCTTCGCGAGGTAATTCTCTTACCCCAGAAACTAACTTTGTGTCGTGCTTTTTATGCAGCTAATAGTAAATCGCTTGCAAGAAGTTCCAAAGTGAGTATAAATGAGTCTTCGTCATACTAAATCTTCTCAAATGAACCTCGTAGATCGGTTGTCGGGGATGAGGCAGGATCGAGTGGAGTGGCCACTGTCAAACTTGGCAAGACATCTTCGCGAACTGAACTTAGGGAGCCTTGTTCCTGGTCTTTGTTTTTAAGTCATCGGGTAAGGGATCTCCTTGCACTCTAGAGAGAAAGAATATAAAGGGTTGTTAATCGTCCATGTCGGCGCATAAGTTGATGGAGCTTGCTCAGACGTTTCCTTTCCTGGGAGGGGAAAATTATCGTGCTTCCCTCCACACCGGGAGAGTATGTGGGCGATTACGTGCGCTTCTTTATGACGAGCCATCATGCGACGAGGGATGGTTCCAGACTCCCAATGACTCAGTTCATGAAATATTTTTTCACAAGTCATCTCCTTCCCGATGGTGAAGTGGTAGTCTTTAAGCTTTAATACGTAGTTTCCTTGGCTGGTTGTGATTGTTCTCTCGTGTTGATCTTTCCTAATTTCATGTCATTCCTTGTGCAGAGTTGAATGCCTTCTTGGTGTTAGATGATGAGGAGGACATCCCGAACCTTCATACCTCACCAGCTCTTGAAGCCGAGGCTACCTTGGATGCGATGCCCCTCAATTCGCGAGCGATACCTAAATTGTCCTTGTCCAGAAGTACAGCACGCGGGATGCCGATGCTGGCGGCGACTTGCGAAACTCCAAGCAACTGTCTTTTGCCCCTCTTTCTTCTCCTCCTTCAAGACCGAAAAACAAAAGAAAGAGCCTAGTAAGAGAAAAGGCAAAGGCATCGTGATTTCCTCCGAGGTTTCTCCAATGGACCAGTCTACCCAGCTTTCAATCCCTTGTGAAGGAATTCTTCTAATACGTCACGAGGTGGATGGTTGATTTCTGTTTGGGGCGCCGCTAATATTATAAGGATGCCTAACCTTCTTCCACTGTGCCCGCCCCATCTCGAGGAAACAAGGAAACTAGAGGGCGTACGCGAGGGTCAATTTCTCATGGCGGTAAGCTGTTTTTTTCTAGGTTTACACTTATCCTTTTCTTCTTCTAGAAATACTTGTTTCCCTTTGCTTTGGAAGGCGATGTAGCTTATCAAGATTGTAATCGCGAAGTACAAGCTTGAGAACTACCATGCACTAGAGAAATTGTCTTTGGCCACAGCTGAACTTGACAAGGCTACGAAGGGCTATGAGGAGCTTCTCCCAAGGATGCAAAAGTCAAGGGAGGAAAAATATTGCGAGATAACCAAGTTAAAGGAATATTATAACACGATCATAGAAGAGTTTAAGCGGAATCATGACGACGTGTCAAAGGCTACTGAGAGGGTGCATTCTGAGAAAGTCCCAGTTGATGTGAACCAATCTTGATGGTTTAAGTCACAAGATTTAGCACACATTCAGATGAGTTATGAGCTACATTAGCTAAGTTGTGATTAATCGAGCCAAAAATGAGAAGATCGAGTATTCAAGGATTTTTGCACACTTTTTGAAGAATTTAAAGAGAAGCTATCAAAGAAGCTACAAAATGGAAGAGTTTTGACATACCAAGTAGAATTGCACCTACCAGAACAGAAGGGTAGATAGAATGTAGGCCACGCCCCCACGCCCTTTACCACTACGCCCTGCACCCTTGATCCAATACACTTTCGCCTTTTTTCCACATGATGGATTATGTTGTCGCAAATGATAAGATAATTTCACCCGACTTCTAACCGTTATGGCCCGCACCATATCCACTGTGCCTCGTGTCGTGACCAAACAAAGGAATCTCCAATTCACTTTTGGAGATAGACTTCATATATGAAATTTTAGTAGTTATTAGTTATATTTGATTTCGTTAGTTGCTCAGTTTCTTATTTTTGTCACTTGGTAGAATTAGGTTAAGTTAGTTTCCTATATAAGAAGCCTTTCTCCCTACGAACTAAGGTTCAGCTACATCCATCCACTACTTTTTCGAGAGCATAGTTAGCATGAGGAGCTAATCTACATACATTTTTTCCCTCTGCTATTGAAGTTTATATTGAATTTTCGGTTTAGTAAGTGTTTCTCTATTCATATTGATTCCATATTATGTTGATGATTATTTCCATGATTTCCACGTTTATGCTTTGTATGCTTGAATAGATCGACAACCTAAGAGATTCATGACTACTTTGCAATACTATTATTAAAAAAAACTCATTTACTTGTATTTAGACTGGTTACGAGTATTAAGTAAAGAAAGGAACATTGACAAAGTTTAGATTTGTTGACGCACGAATGTCTTGTCCTAATTATTGGGATTAGTAGATGCATGAGTGGCTCATCTTTATTGTGCCTATTCTTGGTATCAAAAGTGTTCTACAGGATTCTGGTTGGAAAATGTAGAACGTGAATGCATCTTTAGAATAGGGCAACATAAGAAATAGTAGGGATAGGTGACAAGAAACATAGTGATCAAAACCGGAATGGATATATAGATGATTTGTATTTACAAAACAATCAAACAATCCAAATTGAGTTCTTCTAAACTAAATCTAAATATTGTTATGATTTCTCTGTGACCGTTTCTTGCCACTTACTCTTGTTTTTGGTAGTTAGGACTTATAAATATTCACTTTGACATCGTGTGTGTGTCACGGCACGCATACATGACCAACACCCAAATTTGGCATTGTTGTCTGGGAAAACTAGATAGAAGTTAAGTTTAGTCGGTGTGGGTTTAGTCTAGGTTAGTGAAGAAGTCTCATGCTCTCGAGGAAAAAAACCTCTCCTTCCTTTGGGCGATTTCTGGATATACAATCCTTCTCTCTTTCGACTAGCTCTGAAAAGGGTTTCCTCATGAGGCCTTTGCTCTCTCTCATGGTTGTAAGCCCTCGTGCCACCATTGAATCGGATTCCTAGTTAGTGATTGTATGTCGGTCGCTTCCGTGTTCTTAGTGGCTATGGGGTTAAGAAGAAGAAGAAGTGGTGTCTCCCTTTAATGGGGTAAAAGATCCGAGTAAGTATCTTGTTAAAAGTCCCAAATATTTAAAGGTGGTGGATAAGGGAGACACTTAATCTAAGAAGGTGTCGGCGGTTGAAAATGGGGGTGTTTCCTCCAAGAAGGCGGCGATGCTTGGTGTTTTGGCTGCATCCACGGCTTCCAAGGAGGATGCCATGAACATGGGCTTGGTGGTGGATGAGTCATTTGGTGTTGAAGATGAAAAGGAAGCAGTGAACGGTCATGACGCCTTGTTTGATGAAGGTTGTATGAAATTTGGAGAGTTTTCGGCCTTGTTACCACCGTCTCCAAAGAAGGTGGCCGGCGCCAACCCTTCATCTGCCACCGATGGTGTCCAAACACCTCACCTTCGGTTCATGCATCCAGGACAAGTGTGAATGCTCTAGAACGTATTGATGACGCTCAGAGTCTCAAGGGTCACAAATTGAATAGGGCGACGGTTCAATTTTCAAGTGTGAACACGTCCCCCCACATTGATGGCACACGGTTGGGATGTGAATGGTGTTACTTCGCAAACCTTTCAAGTTTCCAAGGATGTGAACAGTGTGAATGAGCAGCCTGGCATTAATGGAACATGGTTTAATGAGGTGCACACATATAATGCCCACGTGGATCTTGCATCTTCTCCAGCTCCCAAGGTTTATGCACCTCCTCATGCTCTCTCAGCCCAAGGTGGACATGTTGGCACTAGTGCATCGGCACCAAAAACCTGTGCTAATACAGCCGGCGCCGGTGATCCTAGGCCTAAAACATGGGCCATGAAATCAAATAAGATATTCATTTTCTCTATTATCGGTAGCAAGCTCATCTACACGCCTCCAACTTCACCATGTGTTGCTATCAAGGTTACTGAAGGTCTCTCACAACTATCCGTGTAGGGGTGGTGTCTTCTTCGCCAATATGTTGGCCATCATTCGGGCCAATTATTGATCAATTAAATGATTAAGGCTTGGGGCGTCAAGTCTCATTACCGTTTTGGAAAAAAGATGGCTAATCTTTCAATTCAAGAAATAGGAAGATAAAGACAAGGTGCTCAAGGGAGGTCCATACTTCGTTTCTGGCAAGCCAATGATCCTCGAGTACATTCCAGATAAGTTCTCATTCAATCTCTACAAAATTGCCACCATCCCTCTTTGGGTTTGCATATTTGGTCTTGCCAAGACCTTTTGGACCCTGGAAGTCCTTGGCCAAGTTTCCTCTCATGTGGGAAAGCCGCTTTTATGGATCCAGTTACCGATAGTAGGAAGCAAGGCTCAGACGCTCGGGTTTTGGTGGAGATAAACTTTGCAATGCCTATAAAGAGGGAAGTTACTTTAGACTTTGATGATGTATATTCTCTTCAATGCTCTTTCCTTGTAGAGAATGGACCCAAGTATTTTGTAAGTGGTGTTGCTCATTTGGACATGTGGATGATGGTTGCTCGTTCAAGGAGAAGAAGGATTTCGTTGGTGTCAAGGAAAAGAAGGGTTCCAAGGATTTGATGGTAGTGGTAGAGGAGGGGATGGACCAGAAGGTGTGGGTGGTTCCTTGGTCACCAATGGCACGAAGATTGCACTTCCTCCGACGGCCCCCAACAACGATGCACCAAAGGATTTTTCCATGAAGGAAAACTCTCCTACGTAACATGATTCAAGTTAAGCACAACATGAGAGTGGTAACATGAGTGAAATGCTTTGTAAGGATAACACCTTTCGTCATCGGACAAGCTTCCTTGAGAGGGTGATAATGCAACACAAGTGTTCCCTATTGCGAGTGATTCTGATTTTACGGATAAGGATACCGATGATGGCTCGGTCATTTCTGCAGAGCATGGAAGAGATGAGTTCAGTGAGGAGGACTACCCTTCTTCCGTTAAGATCGATCTCAAATCAAAAGAGAAGAAGGAAAAGGTGGAGGGGAGGAATGTGATTCTCGGTGGAAAAGTTCTTTCCAGGTCACTGTTGAATGTGAGGACTCTTCGAAGCTCAACAAGAAGGACTTAGCATGAAGCATTCAAGGGCTTGGACATGCCCAAACGCACTATGGTTTGCTTGTTTACCGCATTGTATGGTTTGGCACAATAGGTTGTCTTGCTTGCATGGTTGTTGTTTTATTATGATCGTTTTTGCATAGTTGGAAAAGCATGCACGCTTTTTCATTGATGCACCAGGACACTTCGTTGGTTACGATATCCTCATTACTAGGGTCACATTTCTCCGAATTAACCAAGCCCTTTGGTTTACACCCAATCCTTTGTTTGAGCCCTTTTTAGAAATTGAACAGAAGTTAAGACAAGACAAATTTCAAAGATCAATGACCAAAGCCGCAACAATAGAAGCAGTAGCAGCTGCAACAATTCGTGAGAGAGACGCAGCAGAAGCTTTCTAGAAAACATGACGATGAGGGAACTGCCAGAGCAACACCTTGCTTCCTAGTGGATTGCAATTGTCCTGCCAGCGCTGCCAGAAGATACAATTTTTTAGCTGAAGCTTGGGCTAATCCATCTATTGCGCAAGTTTCATGGATTGAGTGGAAAAGATCCTATCATGCATCTAGGTCAATTTCACTCTATCTGCTCAAGCACGAAGCCCAAAGGAGTCACATATGACCAAATCATGATGAGGGCCTTTCCTTTTTCACTAAAGGACAACACTCAATAGTGGTACTGCTAACTGCCCACTGGCGCTCAATAGAAGTACTTCCCAGTTAAGAAGGCCAACAATCTCAGAAAAAGATATTACTACTATACAACAAGAGAAGGATGAGACACTATATGATTATAGTGAGCGATTGAATAGATTGATCGTCGGCTACCCTCAACATCAGATAGAGCAAAGAGACTTGATGTACAATCTCTATCATGGTCTTATAGACCCAGTTCAAATCTCATTCGATGCAATTCGTTGTCGTTTCCTTGACAAGACACATGCAAAAACTTGATGCGGATAAATCCAACACTCGCAAGCGAACGAGTTCGGTTATAGTATCAAGGTGTCGAACACAGGGACTATGTAGTATCAATTGTTATGCCAACGAATAGACTAAGCCAAAGATCACGGAGTGAATAGTTTATGACCGAATTCAAACTAACAAGTAACACGAAGTTATCAACAGAGAAAGACTTCCAAGGTTAGGATCCCCACTATGATGTTTCAATGAGATTAAGACGATATATGGTTAACTTCCGAACTGAATGTCGTTCGAAGGACCAACTATCTAATGTCAGCACTACCTCTTCTCAGACGATAAGTTCACGTGCCTAGATTCGACTAGCAATCACTCTCGTGCAAGGCTATCCTAAACTAGACCATTTACGCTTCTTAGAGATCAAATGACAAACAAATCAACTTCCGCTCTCGCACTCCGCATAATCAATTCAATCATCGATCAACTACGATAGTTAAAATTCCACTAGAGAAATTAGATCACTCTCATGCAAATAATTCTCAAGTTCTCCCTAGGGATCTAACATGAATTGACAAATGTAAACTCAAATAATCAATCCCTAAAACCAAAATCTCCTCTCGGACTCAAATGATAGTAGGATTTCCTATTACAATAGTATTAGGGCAATAAGCATCCTAAGAGAGAATCAAACTTCATTCAAATGATCAATCAACCAAAAATCATCATAAAAACTCATCTACTCCATCATAGGGTTTACCCAACCATGGAAATTGAAGCTTAGCTAGACATGGAGAAGGAAGAAATCAAATTCATTGTAATAAACAACATACCATTCAACTTCAATCCAATCCAAGTTATCCAATCCACAAGCTTTCTCTTAGGGTTTTTAGATCTCCAAAAGTTTTCTAATACCCAAAAAGGTCTCCCCCAAGAGTCCCCAAGTAATTTTCTATTTATACCTAGGTTAGAAGAGGAAGAATCGTCTTGACGCGGCCCGTAACTCGGCCGAGTCTCAGGCCGAGTTACGTGGAAATTCAGCATTTTGGAACATGTTTACAGCCCACAAATCGGTCCACAACTCGGCCTGAGTCAGGGGCCGAGTCTCACTCTGCGAAGGGTGATTCTATGGTGTTCTAACTCGGGCCACAGCTCGGCCGAGTCTCACTCTGTATAGGCTTCACTTCAATCTTCTTTTACTCGTTGCACCACACGTTCTTGACCCCGGCATTGCACATCCAAGTCATCCACATGAGCATCCCCAAGATATAGTCCACGATCATCAAAGACGCCTCGAATTCATCCTGAAAACACACAACACAAGGGTTGACTCCGAACACTAGAAATCTAAACGAAAAAGAAACAAACCTATCGAAAATAAAACAAAACCAACCTAATGAGAAGAAATAAACATGCTCTAAACTAGCCTAAATGCAAGTTATCAAATTCCCCCAAGCTTGAACCTTGCTTGTCCCAAGCAAGTGCACGTCAATGAATCCAAGTAATACACCAAAGAGGTATCGATCCAAGTGACGTATGATTAATAACAACGAAAGATCAAACAGAAAACAAATCTCTTCCTAGCATGCTTCCCAATCAATGACAAGAAAATATTAGTTCCTCAACTCTAGATCTTACCGGATTAATAGAACATGTCACTCTCACTCATATATGTAGGTATGTGTTTCACTCAATGTTATAACTCAACTTTGAATATTAACTACCATAAGCTTGCAACCAAATCTAGATCTCCACTACTAGGTAGAATGCAAAACACAATCATGAGACATACAAGGGTTGTAATGGGCCAAGGTACTCTATAAGGCATGGATGAAATTTTTGGCCATGTGGTGCAAAATCTAGGAGATATGAACTTCATATGAGAACAACACCAACTCAAGTGATATTACAATAAGCACAAATACACAACCAACCCAAGATCTATCAAATTGTCTATTTGTTGCTCCTTTTCTTCTCTTTCACTTATTTCTCTTTTTTTCATTTTTTTTATATATCTTTTTTTCTAAATGATGAAAGAGAAGGGAGAAAATTGGATATAAACAACAAGACAACACTATATAATCAAACATCGTTAACCACCCCCAACATCTACCATTCCCCCAAGCTTGTCTCACAACCACACCAAGTAAATAGAAGTTCAATCCCCTAGATAGGTAGGATATAAATATAAGCTCGGATTATTTTTGTGGAGCTAACAAAGAAAGGCTATAAGGCTCAAAGGGCTACAAGAGAAGGATATCATCAAGGGTAGTCAAGGATAATATGGGCTCATAAAAATATAATGTCTCAATCAAATGTAATGCATTTTTAGTCCTATATGCAGTCTCAAAGAGATTTAGAAGCAAGTTCTAGAGATAACAAACAAAGAGAGTTCACTCATGAGAAATAAGAGGACTTTGCAAATGTAGTCCAAGAAAGGCAAACAAGCTCACTAGGACAATTATCTAGAGTTTCGGTTCTAATGCATCTTAATCAAAGTCCGCATGCTCAGTTCATTGTTCAAAGCGTGATCAATCATGTCATCCTCATAATGCAATTGAAATATCAACAACCAAAGCATACTAAAAAGATTCACAATCAATACACCATTATAAGAACCCACAAAAGATCAAGTCGGGGAAATTTTCAACTAAATATGCAAAGTAACACCAAGCAAATGCTAACAAAAAAAAACACAAGAAAAAGAAAAGAAAAATGCAACTAACTAAGAAAACTACATGCAAAATATAAATGCTCCCACAAGCTTAAAACCTGCATTGTCCCAATGTAAAACGTAGGAAGTAAGGAAGAGGAACACTCACGATGAAACTATCTTTGCGGAGGTCGTGGAGGACGTTGGTGCGGGGACCGTGGTCACGAAACGCAGTGCGATGGGTTGCCTCCCACCAAGCGCTTGTTTAAGGTCGTTAGCTTGACCTTCACCATTAAGTATCATGTACTCGGATCGGGCGGGTCAGTGATACCCAACTCGATCGGATCAGGCTTCATGTAAGGCTTGAGGCGAACCTTTCTCACTAAGAAATACCCCGAGTTCTTATGCCATAGCTCCACAAAATCGTTTTGAACAACTCGGTTTAGCTAGTAAGGACCAGACCATCTTGTACTCTTGCTTCCAGGAAACATACTCGATTTATGGTAATAGAGAATCACATGATCCCCTTTCTTGAATTCAATTGTATAACCAATGGCTTTGCTCAACGAGGACGATAGAGGCTTCAGTTCTACATTTGGTACAACAAGATTATCCTCTTCAAGTGTGGCGACCAAACCTCTCTCTAGCTCGTCATTTGGTACTTTGGAATGGTCCAAGATTTCCTCGAGAGGATCTCTACTAGTCACCGCCATCACCATTCCTTGAGTTCTGTCAATAGCATCTAACCTGCACAACTCATCCTCAAACCTAGGTTGCTGGATAGCATTAGTGAAACTAAACTCGATTTTCTCCCCACCAATAGAAAATGAAAGTACACCCTCTTTTACATCAATAAGTGTTCCAACAGTAGCTAAGAAGGGTCTTCCTAATATAATGGAGACGGAAAAATCAGCTTGCATATCAAGAACAATAAAGTCTACAGGCACAAAGAACTTACCGACCTGAATGGGAATGTCCTCAAGGATACCTATAGGAGACACGGTGGATCTATCGGCCATGAAGAGAGTCATATCCACCGGTTCAGGTTCCCCAAGGTCCAACTTCTTGCAAATTGATAGAGGAATTATGCTCACACTTGCTCCCAAGTCGCATAACGCATTATAAGTGCACTTTCCGATCTCAATTGGGACACAAAACTCCCGGGATCGCCTAGCTTAGGAGGCAACTTATTCTGGACAAGGGCACTACAATCGTGATTGAGGGACACTTGTTGACATCCTTCAAATTTCCTCTTGTTTGACAAAATATCCTTTAGGAATTTCAAATAAAGTGGCATTTGTTGAAGAGCATCCGTGAATGGTATGTTGATGTAGAGCTTCTTCAAAACATCAAGGAATTTCCCAAATTGTTTTTCGGTTTGATCCGTGACTTTTCTTTGAGGAAATGGAAGAGGAGGCTTAAATGGAGGAGGTGGAATGTAAGGAGCTTCACTCTCTTCTACTTCACCTCCATCTTGAGGTTGAGGGACCTTGGGCTTGGGATCCTCTAACTCTTTACCACTTCTAAGAGTTATTGCATTCAGTTGGCCTCTTAGATTTAATTCAGGTCGCCCAGAAAGTTGACCACTTGGCCTTGGAACATTAGCTGCCTGCTGAGCTAGTTGTTGCTCTAGAATCTTCAAATTCTTTGCTTGAGAACGTACCTCCTTGGTTAGAGTTTTCATGGATGTAGCAAAGCTCTCAATAGCGGTCTCCCAAGAGGGTCTTTGGGAAGGTTGTGATGATTGTCCTTGGTAAGGAGAAACTTTGGGTTGAAAACCAGGAGGTGGCCTTTGGTGTGCTTGATTGTTCCCATAAGAGAGGTTGTTGCGATTGCCCCAACCTTGGTTATAGGAGTTAGAGTAAGGATCATTCTTAGGGCCGTTGTTGAAGTTATTCATGTAGTTCACCTCTTCTTCTTGGGATGCGTTTTGAGAAGCATATATTTGGCAAGATGATATGGTATGATCACCTCCCCCACAAAATTGGCAAACCACATTCGAGACAACTTGAGAAGGACCTCCCTCCTTCTTACCCTGAGACCTGCTCATCTGTAACTTCAACTGCTTTATCTCATGAGCCATAGCTTCCATTCTGGCTTGTTGGCAAATCTCATCATCAACCTCGTAGAGACCACCCGTTCTCTTAGAAGTAGGAATAGAACGAACATCATTATAATAATGAGTGTGTTGGGCAATTTCCTCAATCTTCTCCCAAGCTTCATCAATATGCATCTTCATGATAGTACCTCCAGATGAGGCATCAAGGAGCAGCCTATTAGTATTGTCCACGGCATTGTAGAAGGTGTGCAACAACACCCACTTATCTTGTCCATGATGAGGACAATACAGCAAAAGTTCTTTAAAACACTCCCAACCTTCATACAGTGATTCCCCATCCTTCATCTGAAATGAACTGATCTGATTCCTCATCTCTGTGGTCTTCTTTGGTGGGAAATACTTGGTTAGGAATGCTTTAGCTAGCCCATCCCAAGTATTGATAGTGCCTTGAGGCAAAGCCTGGAACCATGCTTTAGCTCGGCCTCTAAGGGAGAATGAAAAGGCACGCAAATAAAGCGCATCCTCAGAGACATCATGAATCTTCACCGTATCTATAAGTTCCAAGAAAGTGTTGAGATGTTGGTGAGGATTCTCGGACGGTAGGCCTCCAAATTGATTTTGCTGAACCATATTAATCAGAGATGGCTTCAGCTCAAAGTTACGAGCAGCTACTGGAGGCCGGACTACACCAGATGTGGGTCCTTGGTGATGAGGCAGCACATAGTCACCCAAAGTTACCGGCTCTGGAGGATTATTTTGCACTTGAACCTGCTCCAGTTGGTGTTGTAGATCCGCCAATTGTTGTTGTTGGCGAGCCATCAACTCTTGTTGTTCCTCCATAGCTCGGGCTCTAGTCTCTCTTTGCTCTCTTAACCCTCTATGAAGAGCACGCTCGGGCTCAGGTTCGTAGTCGCGTAGTGTACCACTGCTCAGAGCTCTTCGCATCAGCTAGGAGAACAAATCTGAAACCAAAGACACAAGAAACAAAATCAAAAACAAAATGAGACTTAATCTATTGGTTGCTCAAATCAACCAATACTAGCGATAGTCCCCGGCAACGGCGCCAAAAACTTGATGCGGATAAATCCAACACTCGCAAGCGAACGAGTTCGGTTATAGTATCAAGGTGTCGAACACAGGGACTATGTAGTATCAATTGTTATGCCAACGAATAGACTAAGCCAAAGATCACGGAGTGAATAGTTTATGACCGAATTCAAACTAACAAGTAACACGAAGTTATCAACAGAGAAAGACTTCCAAGGTTAGGATCCCCACTATGATGTTTCAATGAGATTAAGACGATATATGGTTAACTTCCGAACTGAATGTCGTTCGAAGGACCAACTATCTAATGTCAGCACTACCTCTTCTCAGACGATAAGTGCATGTTCGACTAGCAATCACTCTCGTGCAAGGCTATCCTAAACTAGACCCTTTACGCTTCTTAGAGATCAAATGACAAACAAATCAACTTCCGCTCTCGCGCTCCGCATAATCTATTCAATCATCCATCAACTACGATAGTTAAAATTCCACTAGAGAAATTAGATCACTCTCATGCAAATAATTCTCAAGTTCTCCCTAGGGATCTAACATGAATTGACAAATGTAAACTCAAATAATCAATCCCTAAAATCAAAATCTCCTCTCGGACTCAAATGATAGTAGGATTTCCTATTACAATAGTATTAGGGCAATAAGCATCCTAAGAGAGAATCAAACTTCATTCAAATGAACAATCAACCAAAAATCATCATAAAAACTCATCTACTCCATCATAGGGTTTACCCAACCATGGAAATTGAAGCTTAGCTAGACATGGAGAAGGAAAAAATCAAATTCATTGTAATAAACAACATACCATTCAACTTCAATCCAATCCAAGTTATCCAATCCACAAGCTTTCTCTTAGGGTTTTTAGATCTCCAAAAGTTTTCTAATACCCAAAAAGGTCTCCCCCAAGAGTCCCCAAGTAATTTTCTATTTATACCTAGGTTAGAAGAGGAAGAATCGTCCTGACGCGGCCCGTAACTCGGCCGAGTCTCAGGCCGAGTTACGTGGAAATTCAGCATTTCGGAACATGTTTACAGCCCACAACTCGGTCCACAACTCGGCATGAGTCAGGGGCCGAGTCTCACTCTGCGAAGGGTGATTCTATGGTGTTCTAACTCGGGCCACAGCTCGGCCGAGTCTCACTCTGTATAGGCTTCACATCAATCTTCTTTTACTCGTTGCACCACACGTTCTTGACCCCGGCATTGCACATCCAAGTCATCCACATGAGCGTCCCCAAGATATAGTCCACGATCATCAAAGACGCCTCGAATTCATCCTGAAAACACACAACGCAAGGGTAGACTCTGAACACTAGAAATCTAAACGAAAAAGAAATAAGCCTATCAAAAATAAAACAAAACCAACCTAATGAGAAGAAATAAACATGCCCTAAACTAGCCTAAATGCAAGTTATCAAGTAATCAATGAAAGTATTGAATGAGATGTCTGAAGGAACAAGACAATTAGGGTCGTTTTCACCTACACGAGGAGTACATGCTGTAAACTCCTCCAGTTTATCTACAAAGATCTCCGAGCTAAAGGTGATGGTAAAGAGACTAGCACTGAAAGACACATCGTAGCAGTTGAAGTCGTGTGGAATTTGTGGTGATCCTCTACATCCTATAGACATGTGCCTAAAGCTGCAAGAAGAGAACCCATAAATAAATGCAATTGGTAATTACGGTCCTTCTTCCCCAAGAGCCTTTCCCTACAACAATTATGATCCACCAAGATGGAACAATCAGAATCAAAGGTATGAGAACAATGAGCAATACCAACAGCTTTAAGCCAAGGCCATCCCATCAAGATTGATGGCCTAGCATAGAGGATCTTCTCTACTCCTTTCGATGAGACATCTAGACTATTTAAGAAGATGAAGACACAAATTAATGTCGTTCTTGAAACTGCAGTTCTGCAAAATCCATGGCCACAAAAGCCATCTTCAATGAATTTCCCAAGGGAATGATCAAAATCGTATACACCACACCCTTCTTCTTAGAGGCCACGTCCCTCGCTAAGGCTTCAAAATTGTTTCCCGAGATCATGCACATGAATCTGTATTCTGAAGAAGCATCACCTGATATCAGGTCGCGCCCCACGCCATTAGTGTCGCACACCGCATGCAACTCTCAGGTAAATCATACAAAAGCTGAGGCTATGTTTTCGACGCATCCCGTGGCTATAAAGGCGCGACCTGCAAGAAGCCCTCAGTTGGAAAAGGAAGAAATAGAACCTCCATCACCGACACGCCCCTTGAATTTAACACCGCGCCCCACAAAGGACGTGTCATGGCTCATTCCCATTAATCTCGTGTTGTGCGTCCATGATTCACAGAAGCCTGAAGTCAAGTCATATTGCTTCGAGGGTGCGTAACAGGATGATGAACCAGGTAATGAGAGATTAGATGAGTTGAAGAAAGTGTGGTTCGTGTGACTTCGTGAATCTTAGTCTAACTAAAGTTTGCAACTTGGTGTGGAATAAGACTAAGAACAATAGGAACTATGATTTACAAACGATTCTTTTATTCATTTCTAGTACGGCTTACAACTTCAAGGCGAACACACAGTTCTTATTTCGTCTCTAAACTCTCCTAGCTATTGCTTAAACCCTATATCAATAATAAAGACTCTTAGCATGAACAACCACTCTCTAAAATGATAATCTAATCTATTTATACTAGTGGCATAATCACCGGGAACCAATCTACGAAAAGCTAGGAAAAACATTAAATAAAACAATAAATCTTAACTGACTAACTAAGACAACAAAGTAGCTCTAACAACCTAGATTACATATCTAGGAGATCTATTGCGAATCAATCTTACCCTTTATACCGGCTTCCAAGACATATTTCTATCTATACGCGCTCGGTTCCCTTTATTGCACTCGGTTCCCTTCAGCGCGTCACTCTCTTGTATTGTTTAAGCATTTATTCACACGATTCCTTTACTCTAGTATTCGGTTCCTTATCTCCGGTACTCGGTTCCCTTACTTCCTTGAGGGGCCCAATCATAAGCGCCTTCATGTGATGATGGTGCCAGTCAATCATGCAGCATAGACCTACCATGTGTCGGTTGAGCTGGAGAATGGCCTGAAGTGTGCGGAGCTGAACTTCTGTGGGGCTCATGTTCTCTGGGAGCAGGACCTTCTTCTCTTTTGCTGGGCTTTTGAGGCGCTCATGTCTGGGCTCAGATTTAGGAGGGGCTTGTGTTTCTGTCTTGGTCCTGTGTTCAGGCTTAGATTCAGGTTTAGGTTCAGAGCCTAACATGAGCTTTTCTGGAGGGGATTCCATGCCCTCTCTTTTACTGGGTGGTAGATCCTGAGCTCTATCATCAACTTCATAACCACATGGGGATAGGGAAGGGCATGGTTCTTATGCATCTTCACGGTGAGCATAAGTTGAAGCATGAGTCACGGAGTGTTGATTATGCTGCCCACGATCACTTCCCTGAGTAGACACGCATCTGCAATAGTTACCGTGTTGCACTTCTCCTGCCGTGGGATCACATTGCAGAGAATGATTAAGTACAGAAGCTTTAAGCTAAAGGTAAGCATGTGGTTCTTGATCTCTTTCGGTGTTGCCTTCCCAGTCAGCATCTTTATAGTCTTTGACCTTCCCGACGGCCAGTTCTTCTTTGGCAGAGAAGCATAACCCTTGCCAGTGGGTAGCCCGAGCACCTTTTCCACCAGCATCACATTAATCGTCTTTGGCTCATCGCCCCAAGGTATCTGCGCGACCATGCATGTTTGTCGTGGAGCTAGGGGCATTGGTACCAGTGCGTTATAGAACTTTCTAACTTCATCTAAATCCACTACAAAGGGCTCCTTCTCTAATTCGCACCAGCGGGTGCGCTCTAGCATGGAGACAGTTGCAGCGACGTCGAACTCCGTTGGGTCCAGGGTCTTCGAAAACCCTTGACCGATGATCAACGGCTCTATGACTAGGCACGTTCCAAAATTGCCGTACGTTGGTGGGAGGGAGATTTCAGACATGCCTTCCATGGGAATTATCGCCTGGGAGGAGAGCCCTTTGGCTTTCTTGGCCGTGGTGGAGGATGGGGTTATAGACATGTCTCATTTGAGGGATTTTCCTTTGGAGGGTGATTTGGGAGCCTCAATGGTTAGAACTGGTGGAGGGATAGGTTGGCTCTCATCACGTGCTGAGGCTGTGGGGGCATGCTCAGTCAATTTGGAGGAGGAAGGTTTGGGAGTTGTGGAGGAGACTGAGTGGATTGGTTATGTAAGCTTCGATTTGTCCTCCTCTATCAGAGAGGGAGAAGAGTGGTGAGAGGTAGTTGTTTTGGTGGGCATAAGGGGTGAAGAAGGTTTAGGAGATGGTGAGAGTTGTTTCTCCGGTGTGGCGGTGATAGTAGTAGGGAGAGGTTTGGAGGTGGTGCTTGAGTGTTGGACGGTGTAGGCGGTGGTGGAGTGGTGGATGCAGCGACGACAAAGTCTAGAAAAGCCTTGTATTTTAGGTACTTCGTCCACTATTCTGGGGTGACATTGATAGGGTTGGCCATTTGTGTTTGAGAGAGGAGCTTGAGACAGAGATGAAAGATTATGGAGAGAATGAGAGTGAGAAAGATATGAATAGTGTGAAAATGGGTGAGGGGGTATGAATATTGGGAGAGGGGATTTTATGGGGCGGTGCAACGGTCCAAATACAATGTATCTCTTCAACTGAGATTCGGTGCCTCAAACTACATATGAGCAGGTGACCGTTCGGGAACTGAGGCGTAATCATTTCCTAGGAACTAGGTGGATGTTAGGATGATCGATCCCTATATATTCGTCGGTCCCTATGCTCAGTTCCCTATTTTTCTACGATTTATACCTTTCTCTGTGTTCTCGGTCCCCATTCTATTGTCAGTCCCTATGTTCAGTTCACATTGCTCTGCACTTGCTATTTTCTCATAAAACTCGGTCCCCATTATTTAAGGAGATGTGTCTCAGTTCCCATTCTTAGCGGGATAATTTTACTCGCTTAAGTACATAAAATAAATTCAAAGACACAAAGGGACTTGATAGCTCTTTTGAAAAACAAGTGCTAAGCATAATTAAGAAGGCTCTTTGTCATCTAATTGAATATTCCCAGGTGTGGGTTATTGGTCATATGGAACGTTACACAAATATCAAGGATAATGGACTAGCTTATAAACACGAATCATATCTGGGAGGTGCTTTATGATATGGTTAAGAAGCGATCATCATGTTTACATATCAAGGCCTGAAAATGAAGAGCATGCAAAGGAGTTGAATTTTAGCAATCAATAGTGCAATCCTAGAAGGGTCTAACAAGCGTTTATCATTAAGCATCACACAGAGCATGCGAGAGACAAATACTCTTAACAGTATATGCTAGTTTCGCGCATGTATTAATCCTAAATTCCCAAATTTTAAAAGAAGCATCAATTTATACGAGTCAATGGAAGGGGCTTACATTGAGGGAGATTCTTAATGGAGGGGATCAATCCTAAGTGAAGCCTGAGCTTGATTAATGGTTCCTTGTTCAGGGCCTTGGTGAAAATGACTGCTATTTGATCCTCAGTTCTACAATGGGTAAGCTCTATGTTCTTCTTCTCCACATTGTCTTGAATGAAGCGATGATGCACGTCAATGTGCTTAGTTCGAGAGTGGTGCACATGGTTCTTTGGTATGTTGATAGAACTTGTGTTGTCACATCTTATTTCGATCGAGCCCATTGAAATACTGAAGTCCTTGAGTTGTTTCTTGAGCCATAGGAGTTGAGCATAGCATGAAGCAGAAACTATGTATTCAGCCTCGATGGTGGACATGGCTACTGAGTTTTTCTTGCGGGATCCCCAAGAAACAAGACAAAGGTCTAGGAACTGATCCATACCTGAGGTGCTCTTTCGATCAACAAGATAACCTGCATAATTAGCATCTGTATATCCAACAAGGATAAAATCGCAGTTATTAGGGTACTATAAATACAAATTGTTAGTCCCTTTTAAGTAGCGAAAGATTCACTTGATGATAGCGACATGCGACTCCCTTGGATCAGATTGCAATCTTGCACATAAACTCATTGCAAAGACGATATCAGTCTTGGTGCCATGAAGATTTGCATCGAGCTTAGTGCATGTGGAAACTGGAGTGCGAAGGGGCTTGCTATTTTCCATCCCAAACTTCTTGATTATCTCCCTTAAGTACTTTTGTTGATGGATTTGAATGCTTTCAGCCCTTTTCACCACTTGAAGGCCGAGAAAGAAGTTCAGTTCCCCAATCATGCTCATGTTGAACTTGCTACCCATCACGTCCTAGAATTTTCTACAAGAGAAAAGTTAGTGGAGCCAAAAATGATGTCATCTAGATTTACCTGAACCACTAAAATGTCGCCCTTGTGTTCCTGGATGAAGAGCATCTTGTCGATTTTCCCCCTTTTGTAGTTGTTTGCAAGGAGGTACTCAGAGAGATAACCATACAATGCTCTTGGTGCTTGCTTCAACCCATGTAGTGCCTTGTCCAGAAAATACATGTGTTCAAGGTTCTTTGGGTCCTTGAAGCTTTGGGGTTGCTTTACATATACCTCTTCGTTGAGAACCCCATTGAGGAAGACCGTCTTCACATCCATTTGGAACAGCTTAAATCCCTTGTGTGAAGCAAAGGCTATCAAAAGGCGAATAGCCTCTAGACGAGCGACTGGAACATAGGTCTCATCATAGTCAAATCCCTCTTGTTGGTTGTACCCTTGAGCGACTAGACACGCTTTGTTGCTTACCACAGCTCATGAGTAATCGATCTTATTTCAAAATACCCAGCGAGTGCCTATGATAGTCGATTGGAGGGCTTGGGAACTAGGTGCCAGAATTTGTTCCTCTTGAACTCATGAAGCTCTTCTTGCATGGCGGCCACCCAATCTGGATCAAGGATGGACTCTTTGATGTTCTTAGGCTCAGTGAGAGAAACGAAGGCATTGAAGGCACATAGACTGGTCTCATAAGCGGCTTCATCAAGTGCTTCAGCGATCTCCTCTGGGCAAGCTTGTAGAGCTGCTCTTGAGCGAGTGTGTACTCCAGAGTGTAAGGGGGTGATCATGTTTTCTGGAGGATGAGCACCTCTTTGTTTAAAGCCTCTAGTTGGAGGCGATGTGATATGTGTTGTGTCTGAGTGAGAAGGCCCTTCCCTATCACTTTCCGAGTCAGGGCATATGGAGGGGAGAGTGGATCCAAGGCTCTAGAAGGAGGTGCTTGATTACTTTCTGAAGGTGCTTCTAAGAGAGCGACTTCTGGGAATGGATCTGCGGTGTTTGACAGAGAAGAATGGAAAGTGCCTTCATCGAACACCACGTGTATGCTCTCCTCAAATGTTCTTGTTCTCTGGTTGAACATCTTATACGCCTTACTCGCTGAAACATATTCAAGGAAGATGGCTTTATCACTTCGTGCATCAGAATTTGCCCAAATTATCCTTTCCATTGTTTAGCATGTAGCACTTGCATCCAAATACCTTGAAACGAGAGATGCTTGGAGGATATCCCTTGATCAGCTCGTATGGAGTCTTGCCCAGTGAAGGGCGTAAAGAGCCTTGTTGGTGATGTAGCAAGTTGTATTCACCGCTTCAGCCCAGAGTGAGGGGGAGACTCCACTTTGAAGTAGCATGGTTCGCGCCATCTCTACTAATGTTCTATTCTTCCTTTCAATGACACCATTTTGTTGTGGATTCCTAGGGGCTGAGAAGTTTTAAGATATTCCCCTTTCAATACAGTAACTTAGCATCTAATCGTTCTCAAATTTAGTTCTGTGGTCTGAGCAAATAGAGCGCACTTGTAAAGATAGAGAGTTCTCGAGCAGAGTGACGAGCTCAGTGAAGAGAGGGAAGCCTTGATCCTTAGAGTGTAGAAAGAGTTTCCATGTGAATCTGGATTAGTCATCTACGATCAAAATTTTATAACGTGCTCCACCAGGGCATTGAACACGCATAGGTCCGCAATGGTCCGTGTGGAGAAGTTCAAGGGGCTTCTTGGTTGTGATGTCTGGCTTTGGCTTGAACGAGCTTCTTATTTGTTTACCCTTGACACAGTTAGCACAATGTGTCATATTCTCTATCTTGATGAAAGGTCCCACAGACCATCTCCTTCACGCGAAGCTTATGTAAGAGGTACAGATTAATGTGCCCAAGTCTTTGATTCCACAAAGCGGATTGATCTTCTATAGTAGCAAGGCAAAGGTGACTCTTTGGGATGGAGCTGGGGTCGAAAATGTATGTGTCATTGACTCGTTCTCCCTTAGAATGATTTCGCCAGTAGCATTCCTCACAAAGAACTTCAAGGTAGTGAATGTAACCTTGTTTAGTCCCTCATCACAGAGCTGAGCAACACTGAATAGATTGTAGTAAAGGCTCTCCACAAAGTTCACCATCTGAATCTCTATCTTTTCATTTAGATGTACCTTTCCATGTCCGGTAATCTCTCTAGACCTTTTGTTACCAAATGATACGCTTCCACCTTCATAATTCTGAAAACTTCATAATCTCTCCTTGTCTCCGGTCATGTGACATGAGCAGTCGTTGTCGATATACCATTTGTTCTCGTTGCTCAAGTTTACCTACAAAGAAGCAATCAAACCTTTGGAACCCATCGAAGCTCAACTTTTCTGGGTGGATTAGCTTTCTTATTAGTGTTAGGAGACTGATTATGGATGAGCTTTTGGCCTTTAGTATAAGAAACATGCTCAAAGTAAGAAGTGTCATTCAAATCACTCGCTTCATGTGGGTTGTGAGTGGGTGACTTGTACGGCTTGTTACTTAGGGCGTGCTTCTTCTTGAAGCTATGTGTAGTGTGACCATTATTACCACAAAACCTACACCATTAATTGTATTTGACATAACTATACTTTCCCTTTCCAAAGTGTTCAGTTCCCTTGGGATTGACTCACATACATCTTGTGAGCCATTCCCCTTTGGGATTAACTCACATATATCTTGTGACCCATTATTATCCTTAAGCTTAGGATCTAAAGTATTCACTGAGTTCCCTTGGGATTGACTCACATACATCTTGTGAGCCATTCCCCCTTGAAACCAGTAATTGTTGTCCCTTGATGGTTGTTCAAGTGCTTTTACTTTTTCTCTAAGAATTCATTCTTGCTTCTACAGATTTGAAGGGCTTTATCTAAGGTCTCTGCTTTTTCAGTCAATTCTCTAGTAAGCTTTTCATCGACACTAGAGCACTTAGTGGAATCTACATCTGAATCATATCCTAGTCCAGTTATAGATCTTATAAAGATAGATTGATTTACCGTGTTCTTGTTAGTAGACTCTGTTAATTCGATGATTTTGGTGAGTATGATTCCTAAGTCGCTTTCTACCTTGGATTGCAAGTCCTCAGATAATCCACCTTGAGGTTGCTTACCACTGCATCCCTCACATGTTTTAGCCATTAAGCTCAGTTCCCTAGATTTAACTAAGGCCTTTTCCTTATTAGCTAACCTAGTGAACAGATCTAGACACTCTCTACGCAATTCTTTGACTTCCTCTTCATATTCATTTATTTGAGACTCTAAAGTTTCAGTATCTTCTAGCAGGCCTTTTATCATATTAATGAGCTCCTTCTTTTCAAGCAAGTTAAGGCTACTAGGAAAATAATCAAGAGGTTTTACCTCACAAGCAAGGGCCTCTGCATCATCCATGATACATTGGCCTTGGTATCCTTCATGGAGGTCAGCTTCATCGTCTTCTTCTCCCCATGTCGATAAGAGCGCCTTCTTTTCAGTTGCTTCAACCTTCCGGTTGGTGCATGTCTTACCAAGGTGCCCCTTTTCTTGGTTGTTATAGTAAGTGTACTCCTTGAGATCACGCTTTGCTGAAGATGATGACTCTCCTTGTCCAACTCTCTTCTTGAACCACTTCTTGACCATCTTTGTCATGAGGGCGACTTCGGTGTCATCGTCCTCTTCCTCTTCGTTGTAGTTGAAGTCCATATTTTCTAGAACCTTTTGTAAGCTTCAAGGCGGTTCTGGTGGATTGTTTGACAACTAAGCCTTTGCTCATGTAAGCGTTTTCTTGGTCAAAAAACTTCTCGAATATGTCAACCATTAAGAGCTTCTTGCAGTCTGGACACATAAGAGAAATTCTTCGGGTAAGCTAAAACTTCTCGCTCATTGCATTGATGACCACCAGTGTTGATTCGAGGGGTCGATCGTCACACCAGAGGCGATTAGTTTATTCATCAGGATTGTGAAGCGCGATTGGCATGCTGACACACTTTCACTAGCGAGTTGCTTGAATGATTAAAACTCCCTTTGAAGAGTGAATTTTTTGGTATCCTTTTGGTCATCAGTGCCTCAGTGAATGGAGATGATGGCTTGCCACATATCTTTGGTTGTTGGTATGCCAATGACCTTGTTAATGTCTGTACGAGTGAGTCCACATAAGATAAGTTGTCGAGCCTTGGATTTCTTCTCCATATTGGCATAGTGCTCAGGCTGCCAATCCTTTCTATCCTTCAATTGTGGAAGCACTTCATTGTCGAGCTCTATATTCTTCCAGCACTAGAAGTATTGGGTTTGGATGAACGTTGTGTGCACTCCTAACCACCAGTCCAGCCCTCATTCAAGAAGCTGATGAGGCTTGTTAAGGGACATTCGAAGGTTAAATTCTTCGTTCTTTGTCATCGTATTGGAATCATATCATGCTCTGATACCAAATGTAGATCATGTGACTTCGTGAATCTTAGTCTAACTAAAGTTTGCAACTTTGGTTCGGAAAAAGACTAAGAACAATATGAACTATGATTTCCAAAATGATTCTTTTGTTGATTTCTAGTAGAGCTTACAACTTCAAGGCGAAAACACAGTTCTTAGTTCGTCTCTAAACTTTCCTAGCTATTGCCTAAATCCTAAATCAATAATACAGACTCTTAGAATGAACAACCACTCTCTAAAATGATAATCTAATCTATTTATACTAGTGGCATAATCACCGGGAACCAATCTACGAAAATCTAGAAATAAACATTAAATGAAATAATAAATCTTAACTGACTAACTAAGACAACAAAGTATCTCTAACAACCTAGATTACGGATCTAGGAGATCTCTTGCTGATCAATCTTTCCCTTTATACCAGCTTCTTGTTGGTCCTCCTGCGTCTTCGTGCGATGTTGTGATAATCCTGGAAACCTTCAACGGATCGTGTTTGTTCACTTTCCGAACAAGATAATTCGACCCTATAGAAATGCCAGGGTTACACGAATTCCTTGCGGGGATAATCCGAGAAGGGACAATCAAATTCAGGCACTTATGAAATTTGATCTGAGAAGTCGAGCAGTTGTGGCACAAAATCGTTCTTTCACGATTCGATCCTGTTCAATAATAATCGTCTACTGTATATATAGAACCGAAACCCCATAAAAGTAATGGGTTCCCCACGAAACAGAGTGGGCAGTTGAAAACCGAATTGGCGGTTGGGCAGTTATACACCCACGTCTGGTTGATAAACCATAAGTCACAGATACTACTCGCCGAGTATCCACATGAGGTGCTCGTCGAGTACCTGTTGACGGCCAAAAGATACGTATAACAAATAGTCTCTGGGAGACCATCTGCTCGACGAGTATCTCTCCCAGATGCTCGTCGAGAACCTATACACCATGCTCGTCGAGAACCTTGACGACCAAAGTATCTTTCCAAAATGTCCGTCGAGAACCAATCCAACATGTGCTCATCGAGTACCTCTCGACCAACCTCGTCGAGGACCTCTGGTCGAGAACCTCTCGAGCGAGTACCTCTCGTCGAGAACCTCTCGAGCGAGTACCTCTCGTCGAGAACCTCTCGAGCGAGCTCGTCGAGAACCTCTCGAGCGAGAACCTCTCGTCGAGAACCTCTCGAGCGAGTACCTCTCGTCGAGAACCTCTTGAAGCGCATCAAGGGCGCTGAGAAGAACCTCTCAAGCGCATCACCCTTTCTCGAGCGCATTCCCCTCGACCCTGTTTCATAGTTGTGATCGATGAACCGTTAGCTAAACAAGCGTGCACTCCGCACTAACCCAGACTTGTTTCCGAGCCTAACGATAAACCGCATCAGTTCAAGTAAATCACATCACGACTAAAATGAATTGATGACACTAAAATCACCAACAAATCCCCCCCATTTTAGTGTAATCCTTGATCTACGTAGTACATATAACGATATGTACACAATATTAACATACAGATATAACGATCAAACAAATGCATAAATGAAAATGTCTTGCGATTGAATTTCCATCTTAGTACAATACACATTCCAAATACTCGAGAATCAGGGTGTCGTAACGATTGAACCCGTCAACCCATCTGAATACCTGAAGATATTGTACACACATGTTTATACAACACTCTACTAGTCATACTTGACACTATACAAGCCATGTGTCCTTATCCATTCATAAGCATATAGGAAGCCAAGTCCAAGCTTCTTGAAGCGGCTAAACTTCATGCTCATATAGGTGGTTCTTTTAGTCTTGCCCCTGCGTAAGCAATTTGTCAAAAGAACCATTAAGAAGATGTACTTCAACCTAACATCACTCACAGGTCCGAGCGCATACCTTGGGATACATTTTGCGCTCCAATTTCCAACTATGGTCTTTCCACATTGAATTCAACTTCTAACGTTGTATTAGAAGGGAATTGGGTATACCATAACTGGTAGATTTAGATAGACTTTAATCCCATCCCAATCACCGACTTAATCACTAAGTCTCTTCCTAACCCCTTCGTCAAGTGGTCAGCCAAGTTTTGTTGCGACCGAACAAATTCAATAGATATCACACCATTCATGATTAGCTCCCTAATCATACCATGTCTAACACCCAAGTGTCTAGACTTGCCATTGTAAATTTGACTATAGGCTTTAGCCAAGGTGGCAGCGCTATCACAACGGATAGAAATGGGTGATATCGGCTTAGGCCATATCGGAACCTCATACACTAAGTTCCTTAGCCATTCCGCTTCTTTCCCAGCTGCAGCTAATGCAACAAACTCAGATTCCATAGTGGAACTTGTAATGCAAGTTTGTTTCTTAGAAGCCCATGAAATGGCACCTCCCCCGAGCAAGAACACCCATCCGCTCGTCGAGGATCTGTCATCATTGTTTATCCAACTAGCATCCGAATAACCCTCTATCACCGAAGGAAATCCCATGTATGACAGACCATGCATCATAGTACCTTTTAGATACTTGAAAACCCTTGTTATAGCATGCCAATGATGTCTACTAGGGTTACTAGTGAATCTGCTCAACTTACCAACCGCATAGGCTATATCCGGTCGAGTGCTAGTCATAGCATACATCAAACAGCCTATGGCTTTTGAGTATTCAAGTTGATCCACAGGTTTCCCTGTATTAGGCATAAGCTTTGCCTCCATATCCATGGGAGTGCTAACCGGAGAACAATGTTCATGATTGAACCTTTTGAGAATTTTCTCAATGTAGTGGGATTGTGTAATGACAATCCCTATGTTCTCCCTCTTGATCTTTATACCAAGAATTACATCCGCTTCTCCCATATCTTTCATGGAGAATCTGGATGACAAAAATTTCTTGGTCTTATCAACCTGATTTTGGTCAGTACCGAAAATCAACATGTCATCCACATATAGGCAAATGATTACACCCTTCCCGAGCGCATCGAACTTGCTATATACACACTTGTCCGCTTGGTTTAGAATGAAACCACTTGACAAGACAACCTCATCAAACTTTTGATGCCATTGCTTCGGTGCTTGTTTCAGCCCATACAATGATTTAATCAATTTACACACTTTATGCTCATTACCGGGCATTACAAATCCTTCCGGTTGCTTCATGTACACTTCCTCTTCTAAATCTCCATTTAGAAAAGCCGTTTTCACATCCATTTGATGGATCATTAGATTGTTTATAGCCGCCAAGGCAATCAACAATCTAATTGTAGTGATACGAGCAACAGGAGCATAGGTATCAAAATAATCGATACCTTCCCTTTGTCTGAAGCCTTGGATAACCAATCGCGCTTTAAACTTGTCGATTGTCCCATCGACTTTCATCTTCCTCTTGAAGATCCATTTGCAGCCCAGTGGCTTACAACCTGGTGGTAAATCAGATAATATCCAAGTATTATTCTCCATGATTGAGCCAATCTCCTCGTCGATCGCTTCTTTCCAAAAGCTAGAGTCTCGAGATTTGATGGCCTCATCATAAGTCCTTGGATCCTCCTCAATACTGTAACAATACGAGTATTGGGACTCAATTTGATCCTTTGATCCCTCAACTAAATATATTTGAAGATCAGAGCCATAAAATTCAGGTTTCCTCCTTGCTCTTTTGCTTCGACGAGGTTCATGCGCTTCTCGTAGAACATCAAGTTCTCGACGAGGTTCATGCGCTTCTCGTCGAACATCATGCGCTTCACTTGGTAAATCAAATAATTGATCATCCCTTAGATTTTTATCAGAACTTGGTATAGCATACTTTGGTCTAGGTATTGAGGAGAATCGTTTCTCATCAAAAATTACATCTTTCGATTCTATAATAGAATTAATAGAAATCGTGTCATTAGGTTCTATGACATAGAACCTATAAGCCTTGGAATGCTCAGCATATCCAACAAAGATGCAATCGATCCCTTTTTCACCCAAAGTTTTCCTTTTAGGGTCCGGTAATCTAACCACGGCCCTACAACCCCAAACTCGTAAAAAGGACAAGTTAGGACGTTTCTTATACCACAGCTCATATGGGGTAGTCTTGTTCCTTTTATTAGGAACCCTATTTAATAAATAGCAAGCCGTTAACATGGCTTCTCCCCAGAACCCCTCGCTCAATCCCGAGTGAGATAACATGGCATTAACCATTTCCTTAAGCGCTCTATTTTTCCTCTCGGCCACACCATTTTGTTGTGGTGTATAAGGAGCCGTAGTCTCATGTATAATACCCATGGACTGGAAAAATACCGGATCATAGTATTCACCACCTCTATCCGTGCGTAAAGTTTTAATGAAACCATTTTGTTGCAATTCAACCTCAGATTTATAAATACGAAATTTATCTAAGGCCTCGTCCTTCGAATGAAGCAAATACACATAACAAAACCTAGACGAATCATCTATGAAAGTAATAACATACTTTTTATTCCCTAATGACGGTGTACCATGCAAGTCACAAAGATCACTGTGAACCAACTCAAGTATAACCGATTTCCTAGTTATACTTTTACAAGGTTGTCGAGTTATCTTTGTTAACATGCACGTTGAACATTTTTCAATGTTCCCATCAAACACAGGGATTAAGTCATGTTTCGCCATATCATTCATCCTCTTATAGTGCACATGTCCTAGACGAGCATGCCATAACGATGAATCATTCATACTCGTCGAGGACATAAAAGCGCTTGACGAGAACTTAGAAGCGCTCGTCGAGGACATGAAAGCGCATGACGAGGACATGAAAGCGGACCCAGAATGTTGCGGTACTCCATTCAAATTCATCATGAACATACCATTATTATAATATCCGGAACCAAAATACACTCCACACTTCGACAAAATATATTTGTCTGATTCACATACTTGTTTAAAACCAAGTTTGTTTAACACTGGTCCAGAGATAAGGTTTTTCCGTAACCTAGGTACATACAAAACATTACATAACAACAAAGATTTTCCTGAACTAAATTCTAGCGACACACTTCCTTTGCCTTCCACAGGAGCGTAATGATCGTCCCCCATGTAAAGAACCGAACCGTCATCCACTGGTACAAGCGACTTGAACCAGCAACGATCCTTGCAAACGTGTGTAGTAGCGCCAGAATCTATCCACCACGCGACCGCATCATCCTGCACATAATATGCCTCAGAAATCAGTGAAACTGAATATTCAAATACATCATTCAAATCACTTTTTAGATTCTGACCTTGCGCTCAGGATTGATCCGAAGACCCTTTTCCCGAACCACTTGCGCTCGCGTTCACGTGCTTCTTGCCAGACCGGCAATCCCGCTTGAAGTGGCCAGTTTTGCCACACTTCCAACACTCGAGCTTCGGTTTCTTGTTAGAACCGAAACTACCCTTGTGGTTATTGGGAGCACGTTTCTTCCCTTTGCCCTTGTTAAAGTTTTTGCCACCCTCTTCGATCATGTTGACCGAGGGTCCAGCAATACCTTTGCCCTTTCCCTTATCATCTTCCGAAGCCCTTAGGGACTCCTCGATGTGAATATGGCTACCAAGCTGAACTAGTGATAGTTCATCTTTCCCATGCTTCAGAGTATGTTTGAACTCTCTCCATGATGGAGGCAATTTATCGATTATACTCGAAACAGAAATGGATTCATCCATTTTCAAGCCATGCTGAGTGAATTGTCCGAGGATCCGGAGGATCTCGTTGAATTGCTCCATGACAGATCGCGAATCAACCATCTTATAGTTGTTGAAATCGCTCACCAAGAATTTCTTACTTGATGAATCCTCTGCCATATACTTGGATTCAAGGGAATCCCACAATTCCTTCGCAGACTCAACATTCTGGTAAATATCAAATAGGGGATCAGACATACCGTTTAAGATGTGCCCTCTGCAGATGTAATCATCGTTCTCCCACTTGGATCTACGCCTGATTACTTCAATTGGCTCATCCTCCACTATCTCGGGCATTGGTGTAGACAGCACATACACCACCTTCAGCGCCGTCAGCATGAAGTGCATCTTCTTTTGCCAGCGGCGGAAATCCTGGCCTTGAAACTTCTCGAGCTTCCCAAAGTTCGTGGTCATCTCCTTGATGGTGCTACCTCCAGCCATTATCAACAGCAATTATCTTGTTCGATCTGTTGGTCCTCCTGCGTCTTCGTGCGATGTTGTGATAATCCTGGAAACCTTCAACGGATCGTGTTTGTTCACTTTCCGAACAAGATAATTCGACCCTATAGAAATGCCAGGGTTACACGAATTCCTTGCGGGGATAATCCGAGAAGGGACAATCAAATTCAGGCACTTATGAAATTTGATCTGAGAAGTCGAGCAGTTGTGGCACAAAATCGTTCTTTCACGATTCGATCCTGTTCAATAATAATCGTCTACTGTATATATAGAACCGAAACCCCATAAAAGTAATGGGTTCCCCACGAAACAGAGTGGGCAGTTGAAAACCGAATTGGCGGTTGGGCAGTTATACACCCACGTCTGGTTGATAAACCATAAGTCACAGATACTACTCGCCGAGTATCCACATGAGGTGCTCGTCGAGTACCTGTTGACGGCCAAAAGATACGTATAACAAATAGTCTCTGGGAGACCATCTGCTCGACGAGTATCTCTCCCAGATGCTCGTCGAGAACCTATACACCATGCTCGTCGAGAACCTTGACGACCAAAGTATCTTTCCAAAATGTCCGTCGAGAACCAATCCAACATGTGCTCATCGAGTACCTCTCGACCAACCTCGTCGAGGACCTCTGGTCGAGAACCTCTCGAGCGAGTACCTCTCGTCGAGAACCTCTCGAGCGAGTACCTCTCGTCGAGAACCTCTCGAGCGAGCTCGTCGAGAACCTCTCGAGCGAGTACCTCTCGTCGAGAACCTCTCGAGCGAGTACCTCTCGTCGAGAACCTCTTGAAGCGCATCAAGGGCGCTGAGAAGAACCTCTCAAGCGCATCACCCTTTCTCGAGCGCATTCCCCTCGACCTTGTTTCATAGTTGTGATCGATGAACCGTTAGCTCAACAAGCGTGCACTCCGCACTAACCCAGACTTGTTTCCGAGCCTAACGATAAACCGCATCAGTTCAAGTAAATCACATCACGACTAAAATGAATTGATGACACTAAAATCACCAACACTTCTAAGATATCTTTCTATTTATACGCACTCGGTTCCCTTCATTGCACTTGGTTCCCTTCAGCGTGTCACTCTCTTGTATTGTTTAAGCCTTTATTCACTCGGTTCCTTTACTCCAGTATTCGGTTCCCTATCTCCGATACTCGGTTCCCTTACTTCTAGTGAAGCACTTTGAGCGCTATGCTTCTCGCTTAACTCGATTCAGCTTCCAACCTTAAGATCTTTGATTCCTTTGCTTTAATCATCTAAGTTGCTCGAAGGCCTATTGCTATCTTGAAATATCTCACTCAATGTAGACATTAGTGTATAAAGATGTTTGTTATCATTAAAACTGATAGATTATAAGTTATAGATACTAAGGGCTAGTTCCTATAACCAACAGAAAGACCCCAACAAAGATCCATATGTTGATTGGATGGAGAAGGAAAGAGATAAGAGATCCATGGAAGCCCAACTTAAGAAGCAACTTGTAGGATCTTTGATGGTACTATGTAGGTACGACTATGATCGTTCGTACCTTTGTTGCAGAAAATACCAAGTAAACATACTTAAGGTAGAAAAATCGTGAGAACCTTTGGTAACCTCTTACATAGGGGAAAACTCACATACTATTTCTTATTAAAAACGCTTACAAAGTAAGGACGGACTATACAATTCCTAGTCTAATGACTCAAGACTCTCCCTTACTCTAACAATCAATTCCTAATATCTCAAGAGAAGCCTGACAATGCTTTTCTACTAATCTCTTTGAATCCTATGTAAAACCACACCTATAAAACTGAACTATATCAACTATATGTAGGTTAAATGAGTTGGGCTTCACTAGTAAACCCTATTTACACACGGCATCCTTAATAACCCTAGTGCCACATCATCTAAATCTAGGTTTCCATAATATAAATATTATTAACCCTAACAAGACGGTTAGGGAATCTTCCACAAAGATATTGAGATCCAAACTCCTTAATTAACAAATAATTATCTCGCTCATCCTAACAACTTCAATCTATTTGGCGCTCGATGGCCTTCCTTATCGAGAGGCTTGATTTTTCTCTTTAGAAACTTGGTATAACCTCCCTTAAGCTTGATGTCCCTTCTTTTTTTCGTGCTAAAGTATCTTCTACCTACTAATATAGCCTTAAATGCCTTGATAAACTTAAAGTATTAGAAGTAAATTTGTTTACCATCATCAAAACAAGATAAACTAGTAGGAAAGAACTTTGTTGGGACGAAACCCTAAATTCATATCCCAACAATCCACTTTTGATGATGGTGAAGAATAGAGTCTGGCATATATATGTGAGAAAATTAATTCTATAAGTAAGTGATAGGTACGTAGTCCCAAGATAATATAAAATACCCCCCCCCCCCCACCCCACCCCACCCCAGTTTTAACCAAGGACTCCACATTTTCTTCCACCTTAATTCATGATGGTACAAGAGTCCTTATTTGCTAAGTACCATATATGCCAGATTCATTTCCCTTTTTGACATCATAGAAAAATTTCATACTATTTTTATGGAGAGGGAACAAAGGACGAATTTATTGCTATACTCTCTAAAGAAATGAAATCATAATAAGCGTCATAAATGTCAAATAATAGTACTCAGCATATGAAGCAAACAACAAAGGGAAAGGACAACATGCTTTATTATATTTACGAGATGAATAAAGGCAAGAAAATGGAATAGATGGGAACATGTCCTTTGTGTGTCCCCATGTGGGAATTTGGAAACAAGATTACTAAACTCGAGAGTCTACTATTGAGTTGGAGGACCCCTCATGATTCGAATCGTTAACTCGAATAAATCATTTTTATATCTTTATGTGTTTTTAATTTTAGCTCAAATATATTGATAAAACTTAATATTGAATTACCAAATAAATTATTATAGTAATTATATATCATTTAAACACAAACTATAAACTCCAAACCTAATTGAACTGATTGGCTAATTAGGGAAATATCAATTATGGGCTCCAACATACATTATAACTAAAATGGTTGAGATTAAAGAAAACTTATATTCGGCCGATTTTAGGATACAAAAATGAGTTGAATTTTTAAAATTTGTAAGTTTAAGATTACTTTTATGAATCAGCTCCGAGTCTGACCGAATCAGCTACAAGTCCGTCCAAGTCATCTATGAGTCTGATCGAGTAAGCTCCGAGCCTATTGGAAAACAGGGGGTTTTATTTGAATCGACTCGATGCATATGCCTTAACTCATAGACTTTTACAAGTCAGGAAATTGACTCGCGAGTTTAATAATATTGTTTGAAAGGCATGTGCAAGTGATCTGAATTCCCTTTCCCCGTCTCTTCCAGAACATCATTAAAACCTTTAATCACCCCCTCGAATAAGATAAACTTCCTTTTATCGACCCTTTTAATTGTTCTTTATTTTATTTTCATTAGTCATTTCCTTTCATTTTCCATTCATTTCCTTTCCTTTCTTTCCTCTTCTCCTCTCCTTTCAGTTCTCCTTTCCATCTTGCATAAATTTCGTCTATGGGACTAGTGTACCCATTTCCTTACGAGATTCTCATCAGGGGTGCAGGATAGAGGTGGATATATATTGGTACATATAATACGAAGGGACAAAAACACTTGTTCAAAAGTATGAGTATAAGAGAATTGATAATATTATTTATAGAAATGTCAAAGCATATATACAGCATTACAATAGAGAATTAGGAAATAAAAGATAGTAGCAAGATACTCTCTTGATCAAATCTAATGTAATCTAGGAAATAAAATATAATAGCAAGATACTCCCTTGACCAAATCTAATGTAATCTAGGAAATAAAGATAATAGCAAGATACTCTCTAATAAACTTGACTAAGAAAATAGATACATATATGGAAATATATTTATTTGCTCATACACCGCTACAAGTTAGATGATCGATAGGAGAGTTGCAACTTGTGCTTTTAGTTCCTGAAAACGCGGATCATGTAGCGGCTTGGTTAGAATATAACAAGTTGGTCACCAGTAGCAATATATGAGACTCGCAGTGCTCCATTACGAACGTGCTCCCTGACAAAGTGGTAGGCAATGGCAATGTGCTTCATCCGGGAATGGAAAACAGGGTTCAAACTGAGACTAATTGCTCCCAAGTTGTCACAATAGATGAAAGGATTATTGATCTGCAAGTAACCCAATTCAACGAACAAGGACTTAAGCCAAAGAACTTCTTCCCCAGTATCAGCCAGAGCTTTGTACTCAGCTTTTGTTGACGATCTCGCAACTGACCTTTGTTTCCTTGAGCTCTAGGAAATAGCAGCGCCTCCAAGGTACAATATATAGCCGGAAGTAGAGACGAATGAGTCTTTATCACCACCATGATCGGAATCTGAAAAGGCGTGAAATTGCAGCGGAGAAGATGAAAGGATATGAATTCCGTCTTCAGCGGTGCCGACAAGGTAACGAAGAACACGTTTAAGCGCATTCCAGTGTTGATCAGTCGAGTTTTGCATATACTGGGAGAGCTTGTTTGTTGTGAAAGAGAAATTAGGACGAGTGAGGTTCAAATATTACTTCCCACAAGGGTTCTGTAATCCGACGGACTGGGCAGGGAAGTACCTTCGCTGAGTTGCAGAATTTTGGATGGTGAAAGAGGCGTCACAATGGGCTTTGTGTCGGACATACTTGCCTTTGTAAGGAAATCATGAATATACTTACGCTAGGAGAAAAAAATTCCATCTGAGCAGTCACGAACCTCGACTCCTAAAAAATATGATAGCCATCCCATATCCTTGGGAGAGAATTTGGCTGCTAGTTTGCTGATGATAGCGTCCACTCCTCTCGTATAATTACTGGTCACTATGATATCGTCAACATAAACTAGGACATAGATAGCAATCTGACCTTGGAGGTAGACGAACAACGATGTATCGGCGACTGAACTTTTGAATTTCAGTTGAAGAAGAAAAGATCGTAGTTTGTTGTACCACACCCTCGGCGCTTGTTTTAGGCCATACAAAGCTTTGTGGAGACGACAAACATGGTTCGGCATTCCTTTGTCATAAAAACCCGCCGGTTGTGCCATATAGACTTCCTCATTCAGCGTTCCTTGTAGAAACGCGTTGTTAATGTCCAATTGACAAAGTGGCCATCCATTGTGTTTCGCAATAGTTAGCATAACTCAAACCGTCACCGGCTTCACTATGGGAATAAATGTCTCGTTGTAGTCACACCCATGCCTTTGATGAAACCCTTTCTCAACCAACCTCACTTTGTAGCATTCGATTGAGCCATCATGTTTTCTCTTGATACGGAATACCCATTTACACCCGACTAGATTCTGGTGCGTAGAGCTCCGCACAAGAGTCCACGTCTTGTTGTCACATAAGGCTTGAAACTCAGCTTCCATGGAAAGACATCAATCCGGGTCCTTGAGGGCATGTGTATGGTTTGTGGTTCTGATGGAGATATATTGATTTGTAGATTTAATTTCCGGATCGGCTTCACAATATTATTCTTGGACCTAGTGATAATGCCTGACGTTGTAGGTACTGGATGTTGTTGGGCTTGGGTTGGTATAGGATGTTGGGTTTGTGTGATAATGGGCTGAGGATGTAAGGCTATTAATTGGGTTGGTACATTGTGTGTAACAGGTTGTATTTGTGAAGTAGCTAAGTCAGAGGCCGGTGCGGAAGATATGGATATGGTGGGTGGAGATACCGAAGTTGTTGGTAGTGGGCTTGGTGTAGCGGCCTTCAACAAGATTTTTGAATTTCAACAAGATTTTTATTTTATGTGAGAAGAAGCCTTCAACAAGATTTTTGAATTTCAAAAATATGGATTTAATATCGGATTTGTGTTGGATCGGTTAAAGCCATATATATCTGGTATAATGATGAACAAATAAGCAATAATATTTGAGACCATCAGATGAAAGCACAGGAGAAGTCCAAACATCAGTAAAAATAATTTCCAAAGGATATATAGAAACAAGTGTGGACTCATGAAAGGGAAATTTATGACTTTTGCTAATTTGACATGAAGTACAATCCGACATTGGATATTTGTTATTGAAAGACAAAAGATTCTTGCCGAGAAATTAAAAGATAGAAGTAGATGGGCAGCTTTATTGAGGGATGATTCACGGATGGTGATACGGCTAACCATAGGTAAACCCCATTGACACAGGGGCCTTTATGCTTCATATGGCCGATATGTAGATCATTCATCACAAAATAGTCAGGATAAAAGTGATAGAGGAGTTGGTCTGTTTAGTAAGTTTGGATATAGACAAGATATTATGTTTAATGTGAGGGACATGAAGGACACCAGGCAACGAAATATCATTAATCGTAAGAGTCCTAGAGTGAGAAAATGCTTAAATCCGTACCGTCTCCCATAAATAGAGAGTCTGGTCCAGTGTATGGTTGATAGAGACCAAGGTTTTTCAGATCTGATGTGATGTGGTGAGTTGCCCCGGAGTCGACCAGAAAATCAGACGATGAAGCACCGGCATTAATTGTGTTAACCTGAGCATTACGAGTCTGATTGCGATGCGGCTGAGCGTGTAGTTGAACTCCAGGATTCTGTTGGCGAAACAGCAACCACTGAGGCATCGTATGTCCAATCTCCCTACACCATTGACACTTTCCTTGATAGCCTTTGCGGTTCTGATATTTGCTGAGGTTGTTGGCGGACGAATTAGACCAACCTTTGAGGTTCAGAATTTGATTGGGATTGGTAGGCTCGGCGGCCATGGTTTGGTTTTTTTGAGGTTTTGATTGAGGATCGATCAAGCAACTGATACCATATGAGTATAAGCAAATTGATAATCTTATTGATAGAAATATCAAAGTTTATATACAACATTACAATAGAGAATTAGGAAATAAAAGATAATAGCAAGATACTCTCTTGACCAAATCTAATATAATCTAGGAAATAAAAGATAATAGCAAGATACTCTCTAATTAACTTGACTAAGAAAATAGATACCTATATGGAAATATATTTATTTGCTGATAAAAAGTACATATCCATAAATAAAATAAGGGAATGCTCTGTAAAAGAATTCATTTGATATTTCCCAAATGTGTGTTAAAGTGGGTCATAGGAAATAATGCAAGGGAACCCGCTCTAAGGTAAAGTCGTAGTCACATATCATTTCTTGTTTAGCTTACAAATGTGGTATAGATGCTGTCAATGTGACATGTAATGGGAGAAAAGAGTAGCATGCAGTCAGAATGCAAAAATCACACGCAAACAGTGGTAGGTACTATATAACAAGACAGTTATTGACAAACATTATGGAATCATGCGAGAGTCACTAATTCAAAGAAATATGTGATTGTTATGCAACTTTGTCATGTCCTAAGTTCCTAAAGATAAGAAAGTATATAATTCTAGTCAATGAGAGGGAACTCACAGAGAAATGAGTGGTACTTAATTGAAAGGAATCATTACCAGAAGAACTCGGAGGTTGATAAATGGTTCACGATTATGTGCCTTGGTGAATATATCTGCAACTTGGTTCTCAGTACGAAAATGACTTAGAATGATATTCTTCTTCTTCTCAACATGATCACATAGAAAGTGATATCGTATGACGATGTGTTTGGTGCGGGAGTGGTGAACATGATTCTTTGAGATATTTATGGCACTGGTATTGTCACATTTGATTTATAGGGTACCCAAAGTAATACCAAAGTTTGAGAGTTTTTGTTTTAGCCATAAGAGTTGAGTGCAGAAGACAACAACAACAATGTACTCGGCTTCGGTAGTAGAGAGAGATTGAATATTGCTTTCTAGATCCCCTAGAAACGGGGCATGGACCAAGATACTGGGTCACTCCTAAGTTACTCTTTCTATCCACCAAGTACCCAGTGTATTCAGCATCAGTGAAACCAAGCAAGGTAAAGTTACACCGTTTGGTGAGCCATAGATAGATTGTCCGTACCGTTGAGGTACCGAAAGATAACATTTGACACTAGGATTAGCTTGGAACTTATCACACAAGCTCAGAGCAAACACAATATCCGTAAAATAGCCATTAGATATATCAAGGAACCAATCATACCTCTATACATTGTCTCATCAATTTTTGTTCCTTCTAAGTCCGCATCAAGACGAGTGGTAGTGGAGATGGGAGTATGGAGGGGCTCGCGTGTCTCCATGTTGTATTTCTTCAGGATCTCTCTTAGGTACTTCTGCTAATGTATTTAAATCTCATCTTCTTTCTAAATTACTTGAAGTCCCAAGAAGAAATTGAGCTCGCCAATCATGCTTATGTTGAACTTGCTACTCGTCTTTTCTTTGAATGCATCTACAAGAGACATGTTGGTTGAACCAAAAATGATGTCATCAACGTACATCTGAACAAAGAGGATGTCTCCATCGTGTTCTCAAAGGAAAATGGTATTGTAGATGCTTTCCCGTTTTTAATTGCAGGCCAAAAGAAAGTCAGACAAGTATTCATACGAAGCTCGTGGAGCTTGTTTCAAACCATAGAGAGATTTGTCGAGAAAGTTCACATGATCAGGCTTGATAGCATCTTCAAATACAGGAGGTTGTTTGACTTAGACATCTTCATTTAGTGTGCCCTTAAGGAAGTTGGTCTTAACATCCATTTGAAAAAGTTTGAATCCCTTGTGAGATGCAAACGTAATCAATAGTCGAATGGACTCTAATCTTGCTACAAGAGTGTAGGTGTCATCATAGACGATTCCTTCCTGTTGATTATACCCTTGTGCAACTAAACGAGCTTTGTTGTGTAACACGGAACCAGATTCATCAAGTTTGTTCGTCAAGACCCATCGAGTGTGGATGATAGTTCTGTTCTTAGGACGGTGTACCAGTCTCCATACTTTGTTCTGTTTAAACTCCTGAAGTTCTTCTTGCATGGCAACAATCCATTCGGGTTTAGTGATAGCCTCTTTGATTTTCTTGGGTTCTATTAGGTACACAAAGGTAGTGAACGCGAACAGATTCTTGAGAGATGAATGGGTAAGAATTCCAAGTTGGGATAGAGGAATGATGTTATTAAGAGGATGAGAAGCAAGTATGTGGGAACCCTTTTTGGGTGGAGTGTGAGCATCAATTTCCTCAATTGAGTCACTCCAAATAATAGATGAATCGAAAAAAGACATAATAGGAGGATTATCCTGAGCATCAATATCCTCAAGTGGAGGCATGGAAGGGACACTATTATTATCATCCAGTGAAGTACGAGGTGTTTCTGGACTGGCCATTGCTTGTGATGGAGGCACAAATCTTGTAGAATTTGTATTGTCAATGTCCTCTAAAGGGTGATTTGTCAAAGATGGAAAAGGACTACCAGAGGATAAGTGAGAGGATGTTGAGCCAAAGGGATCGGAGGAGTCACCTGACGATACTGAGCAAAGATTCTCGTTGAACATTACATGCATGCTCTCCCCAACTTTTTGTCCACAGAGATTGAATACCTTGAAAAAGATTGTCAGCAGCGTAGCCAAGAAAAATACTTTCATCTTGTGAGTGTCAAACTTGCCCAAGTTGTCTTTACCATTGCTATGAACGAAGCACTGGCATCCAATGACAGGAAAATGGGAAATATTCGGTGCATACCCTTTGAGAAGCTCATAGGGGGTCTTTCCAATCTTTGAACAAAGAATGGATTGGTTTAAGATGTAGCAAGCCGTACTAAGACAGGAAAATGTGAAATATTTGGTGCATACCCTTCGAGAAGCTCATAGGGGGTCTTTCTGATCTTCAAACAAAGCATGGATCGGTTTAAGATGTAGCAAACCGTACTATGATCACTGCCCAATAAGTGTGGAGCAACACTACTTGATATTATCATGGTGCGAGTCATATCCTCTAGCATACGATTCTTCCCTTTCTTCTACAGAATGTCAAGAATTCTCCATTTTCAAACTCTGTCACATGGTCTGAACAAATCTCTTGAAGAGGGAGACATAGAATTTTTCAAGAACAACAGTAAAGTCAGAAATACCTCAAATAACTTAGTTTTGGTATGGATGAAGTGTGTCCAGGTAAATCTTGAGTAGTCGTCTACAACGACAAGCATGTCTGTATTTCCTCCCAAGCTTTGGATTATCATGGGTCCACAGATATCAATGTGAATGCTCATCAATTTGTCCGTATCCCTCCTGGACAGCCCATCAAGGATGAGTTGTTTTTCCTTCACATTCTTCTTCATGTAGTCTTCTGGTTTCTAATCCTTGTCTTCCTTTTTGAGGTTGACAATGGTGTCACCTTTTTAAAAACTCTTAAGCGTTGATAGTCTAAAGTTTGGATATTTATAGTCATCATTTGTCCCACCCATCTATCTGGCCTTTTTCGAGGATATGTGGTTTGTTGACGGAGATTCTGAGCTTGAGATCATTGTTGTTGTTGGATGGCATGGTTTTGCAACTTGGAATCATGTGTTGATAGCAATTGTAGGATAGTTGATGGTACTACGTAGGTACCACTATTATCATTTGTACCTTCGTTGTGGAAAATACCAAGTAAACAAACTTAAGTTCAGAAAACTGTGAGAACCTTTGGTAATCTCTTACCTAGAGGAAAACTTACAAACTCTTTCTTACTAAACAGTGATTATACAATAAGGATGGAATACACAATTCCTAGTCTAATCACTCAAGACTCTTCCTTACTCTGACAATCTAGGCCTAATCCCTCAAGGCAGTTTGACAATGTTTTTCTACTAATCTCTCTTAATCACACATAAAAGAATGCCTATACAACTGAATGCTATCAACTCTGTATAGGTTAAATGAGTTAGGCTTCACTATCCAACCCTAATTACACACTTCAGTCCTAATAAACCCAGTGCCACATCAGTCAAATATAAATAGTATTAACCTTAACAATATGATCAGGAGAATCTTTCACAAAGATATTGCGTAAGACACTCCTTCATTAACACATAATTATCTTGCGCATCCTAACAACTTGAATCTCTTTGGCGCTTGATGGCCTTCCTTATCAGGAGGCTTGATTTTCCTCTTTGGAAAAATGGTACAACCTCCCTTAAGCTTGACGTCCCTTCTCTTTTTCATGATAAAGTATCTTCTACCTACTAAGATAGCATGCAGTGCCTTGATTAACTTAAAGTATTAGGAGTAGGTTTGTTTACCATCATCATAACAAGAGAAACTTGTGGGAAGAAAGCTTTATAGGGACGAATCCCTATCTTCATACTCCCAACAGAACTCCCGATCAAGTGTGACGGTTCAGGTACTTACTTTATCTCATGCACTCGTGGTTTGAGTTCATAGATAAAGCCATGCTAGATCTAGGGGTATCTATCAATGCCATATCCTCAAGTATGTATGATTATCTAGGTCTACCAACATTACAAAGCCCTAATTTGCGAATACACTTAGCGGATGGAACTTGTGTCCATCCAAAAGGTGTAGTTCAGGACGTGTTAGTAGGGGTGGAGAGACTCAAGTTTCCTACAGACTTTTATGTCCTATAAGTAACCAGAATTATTGATTCACCTAATATTTTAGGTAGGCCCTTCATAAAAACTGTTGGCATGACATTAATGTTAAACAGGGTAATGTGACATTGGAAACTGGCAAAGAACAAGTTGAGATTACATGTCACGACCTAATTCACTGTACGCGGTCACTACATCTATTATGAATCCCTCGATGCAGATGCATAAAGATACAATGAATTCCACTACCATTCCAAAAAGGGACAAGCCCATAGATGAGCAAACTTCTAAGCATGCACGAAATTGTATTGATAGTGATTGTATGCATAGAGATACAGATGATCAAGGAACTATACATAACTAGTCACCCTTGAATGAGAAGAATGTGAATGACAAGAATAACATAGAGGACAAATTTATGGGAAATCATGAAATTCACAAAATTTATAAATGTTTGGGAAGAACCTAATATAGAAATTGAACATCACAATGCAGTCTATCCGTTCAGACCATTGAACTGAGTTTGAGAAAAGTGAAATGCTTGGCTACTGTATTGAAAGAGGGATAACTAATAACTTCTCAGCCCCTAGAACTCTACAACAAAATGGGGTTGTTGAAGGGAAGAACATAACTTTAGTAGAGATGGCAAGAACAATGCTACTTGGAAGTGGAGTTGCTTCTTCATTCTGGGCTGAAGCAGTGAATACCGTTTGCGACATCACCAACAGGAATCTTCTATGACCTACGCTTGCTACGACTTTGTACGAGCTTATTAAAGGTTACCCTCCCAGCATCTCTCACTTCAAGATCTTTGGGTGCAAATGCTTTGTGCTCAACAATGCAAAGGAAAATTTGTGCAAATTTGACGCAAGAAGTGATGAAGCCATATTCCTTGGCTATGTTGCATCAAGTAAGGCATACAAGGTGTTTAATCAAAGAACTGGAACATATGAAGAGAGCATTCATGTAGTATTTGACAAAGGCACTTTCATTTACGTCTTACACTCATGATCCATTCTCAGAAGACGCTCTCTTAGAAGCACCTTCAGAAAGTCCTCAAGCCCCTCATCCCACAGCCTTAAATCCACTCACCCCTCCGTTTATCTCCTCAGTTCCCATATCTTGTGATTCAGACAGTGATAGTGATGTGCCTTCTCATTCTAACACAGTATCCATCACAGCTCCTCCTTCTAGAAGCTTCTAGCAACTAAGCGCTCATCCCCCAGGGAACATGCTCACTCCCTAACACTCTGGAGTGCGCACTTGATCAAGAGCCGCTATAGAAGCCCCACTAGAAGCAATCACTGGATCACTTGAAGAAGCAACTAATGAGACTAATCTATATGCCTTCAACGCCTTTGTGTCACTCACTGAGCTCAAGATCATCAAATAATGCATCCTTGATCCATATTGGGTTGTTGTTATGCAAGAAGAGCTTCATGGTTTAGAGAGGAATAAAGTCTGGCGTCTAGTTCCCAAGCCCTCTAATCGTACCATCATTGGAACTTGATGGGTCTTTAGAAACAAGCTCAATGACTCAGGTGTTTGTGGTAAGGATCAAAGCTCGTCTTGTTGCTCAAGGGTAAAACCAGCAAGAGAGGATCGACTATGATGAGACCAAGCTCCACTCGCTCGCCTCAAGGCCATTCGTTTATTGATAGCCTTCGCCTCTCACAACGGTTTCAAGCTATTCCAAATGGATGTGAAGACAACCTTTCTCAATGAGGAAGTCTACGTCAAGTAGCCTTCAGGCTTCGAAGACCCCAAACACTCGGAGCACGTGTATTTCCTAGACAAGGCACTATATCGGTTGAAGCAAGCACTAAGAGTGTGCTATGATTGTCTCTCTGAGTACCTTCTTGTAAACAACCTTAAAAGGGGGACAATTGACAAGACACTCTTCATTCAAGAACACAAGGACGACATTCTCGTGGTTCAGGTATACGTAGATGATATTATATTTGGTTCCACTAACCTGTTGCTTGTAGAAAATTTCAAGAATACGATGAATGGCAAGTTCAACATAAGCATTATTAGGGAACTAAACTTCTTTCTCGGCCTCAAGTGGTGCAAAAGGCAGAAGGTATACAAATCCATCAATAAAAGTACTTAAGGGAGATAATCAAGAAGTTTAGCATGGAGAATAGCAAGCCCCTTCATACTCATTTGTCCACTGGAACTAATCTTGATGCAGATCTTAATGGACATAAGGCTAATGAGACCTATTATCGAGGTGGTTGGATCTTTGATGTACTTAACCACCCTCTAGACCTGACATTCTCTTTGCACTAAGCCTTTGTGCAAGGTTTCAATCCGATCCAAGAGAATCGCATGTCGCTATCATCAAGCGCATCTTTTGCTACTTAAGAGACTGATAACTTATGGTCTTTCCCCATACTATACATCTGAGACAGCCAGTAATGACAGCAGAGCCCTCCATACTCAGAGAGAAAGATCCAACACCAACACTTGTTTGTGATATTTGCATCTCATGCGTTGTGGAAGAATCTAAGTGATCAAACTGCGGTTGAAAGTGTTACGAAAAACCCAAGAGCGGTAAGCTTCTTAAATTCGAAAGATCTTTTTCTTCTCAACAAATTGTCACTTTTATACTCTATGACTCTATATGTAGGAATTGCTAAGAAGCTTGTGAAAGCTGCAGTACAGGAGGCTGCAAAGAAGAGGGAGAAAACCTACTTTGACCTTATGAGGATGGATAAGACGGCAAGGAGACGTATCATGATGATATCTCTGTAGTCGTCATCTATATTGATCATCAGCATGGACTTACAATCGGATCAACCTCAAGTCCGGTTAACATATCCAAACCGAGAAGGATACCTATTAGTAGATGTTATTTATACGTATGTTGGAGGAATAACTATTACACTCTATCCTATATTCTGCTTCTGTTTCTTTTTTCACATTGTTTTCAATTATATATATCTTTAAATATATTAATTCAAAAATTTTAAAATTTTGATATTCTTAAAAAATTTATTAAAACGAATCTAACAAGATCATGCATGACTATGTTTTTACTTACATATTGGGAGTTATTAGCAAGATTCCCTTAACCGGTGAATAGTGTCGCAAAAAGAATCGGTAAGAACAATTGGGGACGGAAAGAGAGTAGTAGACTAGCATATATCCATGTCCGTGCAATACAAGAGTATTTTAATATATAAATTGTAAATATTAATTATATAAATTAATTTAGATATATTTAATTTATAATAATATGGATTAAGTCGTGAGATTTGATTAGATAATAAATAACTATTAAAAATAGTGATACGTGAATAGTACTAATATTATATATGCTCAGATTTTCAAATCATATTGGTTAAAGTGATTTCTCGATCATGACAATAAATTCATTTATGAATAAAATTTCAATACATATCAAAAATTTAGTCCATTCATATTTATTTATCTTTGTAACAATTTATACTGAAAGAAAATAGAGTTAATCAGAAGTTCTTTATACAAATTTATAATATTTTCCTCAAAAAATTATAGTAAAATAGAATTTTATAAAAACCGTTAAAAATTTATCAATTTTTTAAAAAAATTCTTTATAATAAAACATGTTTTACGAAGCAAACTAAAATCTATTACAATGCTAAATCGGAATTAAAAAACAAACTTTAAAAAAAATTAAATGTTATGCTTAAATTTCATTTATGTAGTTAAAATATTTATTGTTTTAACAAAGCTAAAGAAATATATAAATATAAAATGTTTATTTTTCTATTTTTTTAAAGTGCCACATCAATATAACATAAAATATAAATTATGGCATGTTTGATTCTTAGGGAAGAAGTATAGTTCATAATAATATTTATTATATTATAAAATATTTGTCTATATATGTTTAATATAGTTATTAATTTGAAAAGTGAAAAATAATATAAATTTGTGAAGAGGATTGTTTAACACTTTAATTATTAAGTTTTTTTATTAGAATCACTTAAATGTAATAAATTAAATAGATTAAAATAAAATTGTCTTAGTAATTTGTTCCTACAAATGTGATAGTTATTTAAAAATAAATAAAAAATTAGAAGAGAGAGAATAGTAGAACTAATAGGAGGTGAAGAATTGGTTAAATTAAAGAGAATGTTTGAAAAGGAGTAGTTTTAATATTATAGGAGATATTATGTGACTTTAATTAGTCAAATAGCTTGGGCAAGGAATACCTATTAGTAGATGTTATTAGTATTGGGCAGTGCGTTATTATATTTGATTCTTTATGAAATTTTCATGGAAATTGTTTGTACAGTGCTTAACTTATTATTTGTTTCCAGTGTCCCATTAGGGTAGAGAATATTGTTATGGTTGAATTAATGATATGACAATTAACTACGGTTGAAGCTTACTTGTACTTGCATATTTAACATTGTAATTTTCTCTTGTTTGTTTAATTCCAACGTACACAAATGTTGTATATAAAACCATATACATGCACCCTAGCCTCTTACTTGACGAATATTGAAAGCAACCTTAAATATTTCCAGTGAAACTAAACAACTATTGAATCCCTCAAAAAGATACATAACTTAATACTAGATCAAGATGATGACCAACTTGGTAGAGGGTAATGATTTTCATGCTCAATTAACATGAAATACTAATAAACATGCATGCAGAGAAGATATGTCAAAGTACAGAGAGTAGCTTTCATGATTTCATGGAGTTTCTTAAGCTCTCTTGATACCTTAGAGTGGGTTTAATGGATCACTTGATTAGGTACTGAATATAGATATTATGCCTTTCATAATATCAACATATGTGCTTTGTCTGTTCTAAGATTAACTACTCACATAAGCTATTGAATGATACTTGCTACACTTTACTACTTTTGGAGGTGTTTGATTCAATTTTCTAGCCTTTCTCCTCTGTCCAAAATACATAGTAATTTTAGAAAGTAGGTGAAAATGCTACTAAAAATAAAATAAATGGACTAAACAGCAAGGTGATGAGTCAGGGAAGTAAGTGGAAGGATTTTATTCTACAAGACTCTGTTTCAATCACTATAAAATAATAAGAAATCAAAGTCTCATCTATCATATGCACTCAAACCTGATCTTTCAGATTGGTAAACAAAGTCTAGTTTCTGAAGGCAATTAAATTAACCTGACCCATAAAACTTGACCTTTCACCAAACAACATAGTATGGACCCAATACAAAGATAATAAGATCAAGGTTACCCATAAATCTGACCTTTCACCATACAAACAGTAATATAGTATGGACAAAATACAAAGAATAGTTCACAGAAGGAAATAAGATTAAGCTCTGTGCTAGCCAAAACCTACTTACAAGACCATGTTCAAACATAAAATTGTTGCTTAAGATTGGTTACCTTTACTCTTGATTCATAATATCATAGACTGCCTAGTATATTTAAGCAGCGAAGCTCAGCCTGCAATACACACTGCAGCTTGAGTTAGTAACTTTGAACTTTTCAAAACTCAATAACTGCACAGATTGATCAGTAATATCCGTGCGCACATCTTCTTTGAACATCTCAAACAACATCCACATCAGGTATTAATGGTGTACAAATGAACCACGAAAAATGAACGGGTTCTATAACTATCTGACTTTGTCACATTAGGTTTTCGGGTTTTCTTTTCTTCCAGCAGTCAGAAACATACATATTCGAAAGTTGTAGGAAAAAATAATAATCTGGTTGTCCTGAGTTCACCGATGGTGGTCAGCTTCCTCATGTCTATCATGAAATGTTGCCTCCTCCATCTCTTTGTTCATCAAAGAACAGAGTCTCATACTCTTGAACCAAAAAATGGCTGTTCATAGATAAATTGATGAGTTAAAGGACAGTATAAGACAAAAAATTTGTGGTAAACTAGTTTCTTTAAGATAAGTAGCGATTACCTTCATCCCGGACATATTTCCTGTCTTGGTTGTTGTAGTGCTACTGCCAAAGCTAAACTTATTCTTCTTTTCTGCTGGCTTTAGAATCTGGAAAGAGCACATTAAAGTCTCATCCACAGTCATCATAGCACCTGCATTATCAAACTCCCCACAGTAATTAGGAGCCGAAAATATAGTAACAAGTTGACGGCTGGCAAAGAACTCATAGCCATCCTCTACAACCTGCAAAAGAAATATATAGATTTAGTTTTCATGACAAATATTAAATTAATTAGACAATCTTTGTGATTTTCTGATTTTCTAGGCCCATTTGGTATATCTAGATATCCATCTTCGGAGTACATGGATATCAGTGATATCAAATGAAATCTTTTGAGTTTTGGAATGTTATTGTGGTACCCCTTTAAAAATTGGTATATCAAATGTATAACTCATATTCATACCCGTACCCAATACCTCTGTACCTACTATTCTAAAGACCACTATCATTGAGTGTACAGAGAAGTGAACTATTTTGGAGAAAAAACCTGATGGGCGCGGCAAATAAGGTCTAGATCAAGCTTTTGAAGGAACTCGTTGACCTTGTCAGCACCGAAAGTATAAGAAACACCACGATCATTCATACCCCAGCCTTGAACTTCTTTACTTGGATCTGACCAAAGAAGATCGCAAAGCAAACCAGCATCCGGTACATCTGTGGGTCTTTTCATAACCCTAATCTGATCCAAATTATGCAGGTCAGGCGACAGACCACCATGCATACAGAGGATCTTGTCATCTATTAATGCAGCAACAGGTAGGCAATTGAAAGTATCAGTGAAGACCTTCCATAATCTGACATTGAATCTTCTCTTGCACTCATCGTAAAACCCATATATACGATTTATTGAAGCACATTCATGGTTTCCCCTTAAGAGGAAGAAGTTCTCAGGGTACTTAATCTTGTATGCGAGAAGAAGGCATATTGTTTCTAAGCTCTGTTTCCCTCTGTCAACATAATCGCCCAAAAATAAGTAATTGGACTGAGGAGGAAGTCCACCGTATTCAAAGAGTCTGAGGAGATCAGAATACTGACCATGAATATC
>NW_027367284.1:0-59809 GCF_046119375.1 Phyllobates terribilis | reverse complement strand
CGCATCACTGGACTTCAATGAGCATGAGCCAGGACCACCGTTAGCCGATGAGGGAGAGACACTCGATTCGGGAGATGAGCTTGAAACGGACCACTACCCAAATCTCACACCACTCGGGAAGATAGAACCCCGAGCACTTGCACCCTGTCTTGAAAAACTCCAACAAGGGCCACACAAGAAAAAATAGAAGAAGCTAAAGGCCCAACACAAGGTAGTACCCCCCGTAAACTTAAAAAAGAAAGGGTGGTACGAGAAAAGAGTTAGGAAAAGGTGTGGTGTCTGATCCTATGTCGTGATAAAGAAGAGAGGGTTTTTTGATGATATGGCCATTGAAGAGCCGAGGCAGGCTGAGAGAGAGGTATGTCGAGCCAAAGATGTTAAACAAAGGCGTTGATCGAGAGGCAACCCGGTAAAGAGGTAATTTCTTTTTTTCTCACTTGATTTATATTTGTCCTTGTTTCACAATGAGGACATTGTCTAGTTTAAGTGTGGGGGAGGGGATTAGCCTCGCATATCCCTGCATTTAAATTTTTGAGTCAGTTTTCCCCTTTGTTTTTGAATTTTAAGAGTCGGTATCCATAGTATTCCCCTTGTTTGTGACGTTGTGAACTTCTACAAAGATACATGATCTTCAAACTTTCTTACTATGATGTTGATATCTCAAGTGTATATGGTGAGGATATGATGGATTAGGTAGAGGACTTAGGCTTGAGCATGTGGATTGTCTTTAGGACGCACTAGAACCTTATTAAAGATTACATAAATCACCACCTTGCCTCTTGTTTGTCATTGTGTCATAATAAATTATCCATGTCCTCTTTACAAAGAAAAAGAAAAAATAAAAGTATAAAGGTAGTGAGTTCCTAGTAAAAGAAAATCGGAAGAGCATGCGGTGTCCAAGGTGTGAAATAGAACAAAGGGATCGATCCTCCATGATCTATTAAACAAAGAGCCTCATAGCAGCCTGAACCATAAAATGGACAAATAATAATAAATACACAATTTGATCTGGACCATAAAATGGACGGACCCTGCACCCAAAATGTAAAGGTGTAGAAGTAATAGGATTAAGGGTACACGAAAAAATGAATATGATATGACTTGAGTAGAGATTGGTTGATTACTGCTCTCGAACATTTTGGAACTTGTGCAGAATTATCTTAAAGGAAGCATGTTAGGACGAGCCATAGTCATTTGTTTACTCTTTCGTTATTCACATTCATATGTCACTTGAATAGAGATCTTTTCGGTATAGTTTGGAGATTTAGGCGATTGCATCTATGTAGGGGTTAGCATAGTTAAAATATTGGGGGATATTAGGTACCATAGTTACAGTCTAACTAAGTTTAACTGCAGTACTTTGAAGTTTGTGTTTGGAGTCGGAATCTACGCCCGTTTCTTTGTGATGCTAGGTACCCAAAATTTAAAAGTTGATCGATGACCACTCGGATCGTACCACCGTACTCTCTAAGCCCGCCAAGAGTCAGATACAGTTTACTCGAGGACGAGCATTAGTTCAAGTGTGGGGGTAATGATTGGCGGCATCTCGTACACCATAAGGAGTGAGAATTAACATCAACTATGGCGTGATAGACCACAATCGGACCATAATGTCGTAGTATGTACTTCGTAGACCAAAGAGGACAATCATGAGGATTACGAGCATGAGGGAGAAGACGTGGGAGGCAAGGAGAGAACAAAGTGAAGAAGAGGGGAAAAAGAGACTTTGCCCCGGGGCGCTCCCGCGCCTAGCTTGCGCAGCAAGAGAGGACGAGACACACAGAGGCGCGACCGCTCCAGGCAAGACACGATCATGCACCACCTTTTGAGGGTGGCGCGATCGCGCCGACACAAGACGCGCCCGCGCCTCCGCCTCTGCTGCGTCGCAAGAAGACCTAACTCTGATGTTTTAAGTGGGCTTGTTACCTAGAATTTACATGTATTTTGGGTTGGGTTTCCACTTAACACATTTTAGGGTTCTCATTTAGGGTTAGCTTTCTCATTTCTTATAAATAAGGAGAGCTTTGCCTCTCCCTAAACACACTTTATTCTCATTTTCAGAATTACATTAGGTTATTGGCAATGAGCCATGAGTAATCTCCTTTGACTTTATATGGTTGGTTTGTGCCTCTAGGTTGATTCAATGTGAGGTTCGTATCCTTGGTTCTTAATATAAGTATGTCTGTATTGCTTTAATCTCTTGCGTGTAATATCTATTGAATTGAATGCACTTTCTAGATTGATCACCTAGGCTGTTAGTTCAATTTAATATTGGTAGGGCCTGGTTTATCCGAGTTGGAGAACCTTGCCTGCTTAGTAATACGAATCTCTACTTGGACTAGTTGGACTTGTAGGATAAGGAGATTAATGAGGTATAGGCACCAAGGGCAATATACCTTCCTATTTATCCATGAACTTAATGTTGTCTAGGATCTAGTCTTGATAGTTTCAAGGCTAGATTGGTAGACAAGACGTTGTTAGGACTAGTTGATTTAATCAGCAATATTAGTACATGGTTTAGGGAAATTTATAAGACATAAAGGAATTAGGAATAGAGATAGAACAAGAATAGAAGGAAAATAGGATCATTGAATCAGGCAACAAGGTTAGACCAACCATATAAAGTGTTTTTTCCAATTAATCAAAACAACAAAATCAGCTTTCACAATCCCCCAGTTGTTTATCTTCCATTTGTTAATCATTTTAATACCTTAAGAATTGAATACTTTATGCTCCTCATAGATTCGACGCCGACTTGTCACTCTAATTCAGTAGAGGATTAAAAGGGATTAATTTGATCAGGACAGCTCGATGACATGTCATGTCAATACTTTATATAATTTAACTCATAGGTCACAAAAAATTATGCAAATAGGCAGGTAAGCCTAGGGATTATACTTAAGCTATAGAGGAAACTAAGAGAACAGAGGGAGATCAAGGTCGTGCTTTTATTTCCTTAAAAAGATCAATCACAATGTTGAGCTTCTCTATCACTATCTCAATGAATGCTCTAATAGAGACTTCTAGTATGTGGAGCTTTCGAGTCTGATTTTCAGCTTCTTAATCTTCTCTCATGGGAGAGGAAGTCACTTCAACTATATCTTGAGCAGATGAATATTTATCAAGCCAAGCGACACATAAAGAAGTGAGAATACTATCAAAAACCTTCTCTTTCTCTGGAGTGTATATGTTGATCTTCTCCATGACATTCTTTATTGTATCAGGATCTGGATGAGAGTGGGTTGTGGACGCCTTACATGTGTACATGTGTGTAAACGTTATATGAGGCATGTCTATCAACTTACCCATGAGCACCAGATCCATCAAAACTCCATCACCTATGCTCACCATGTCTCGATTTTCTTGGCAAGGTAAGATGTTGCATATGATGAAATGGTGGATGAGCTTCTTCTGGATATTGAGCATGTTGGTCTTCAACTCCTTTGGAATAGATTGCGCTTGATCTCTTGAGATCCCTTTGGCCAATTCTTCTTTGCACCTGATTGAAGGCTTCTCCAGTTGGCAAGGCTATTGCTTCACCAAGCATTTTCACTATAATATACTAGTTCTTTCTGTTCCATACTAGCTTTACCATATCGGAAGGAAGGGATGATTTAGTTGGAGTTCTTACCTCAAAGTTACTGTAACAATGATAGACCTACCCAGATCAGCCTCACAGGGAGCTACTTCGAGCTTGTCCCACCCTTAAAGATTTATCAGGCGGTGCACTTCTCCAACATCAAAGTCCACTCCCATGGCTACCCACGTCTCTAGAGAGACAATCAAAGGCTCCAGTATTTCGCGCTTGGCAATCCCAGGTTTAGAAGAGGGATAGGGGTTGAGATGGAGGTAGAGGAGGCCTTCAAGCACTTTGATGGTTGTTTTAGCAAATCTTTCTTTTTAAGGGAGTGTGATTTTTAGTTGGTGGTGCAACCGTTTCCTCTTCTTCTGCATCATCATCTCCTCCTCCTCTTCTTCTTCTTCAACCTCAGTCTCAGTGGTTAGTAGCTTGCACTTGAGGCTTTTTTTCTTAGTTGCTGACTGTGAATTGCGAGTGATAAGAAGGTTAGGTGTCGCTAGCTGTCTAGACAAATCATGTAGATGAGGCTCAGACTCCTCTTCTTGTTGATCAGGAGGGAGAGAGACAATATCCTTCTCATGCTTCTTAGGGCTTGACTCCCGAGAGGCTGACACCTCACCATTCTTCTTCTATGTGCCCATAGTTTTTTTCTCTGGAGCCGCTTTATTAGCAAGGTCAATGGTGGGGGTTTTCCACTGGTGGCCTTTTCAGTGGAAGGCTCTTTGGAGGTGATTGGAGAAAGGTCTTTTGTGGAGGTAAGAATAGCAGTTTATGTAGTTGATTTTATAGGGGAAGTCAGGGCTTGGGAAGGTTGCTTTTGAGCAAGAGCAACCTTGAACTGCTCAAAGAGTTGTAGTTTCTTCCTAGTCAATTGAATGTTGGTTTTGTTACTTGAGATGTTCATTTGTTCAAGTGAGAGGCGTAAGAAATCTTGGGAGAGTTTGAGTGCAAAGAGAGAGTAGAGGTTTAAGAAAGAGAGTTATGAAAGCGGTAGGGATTTAGAGACTATACCACGTCTTTTATAGAGAGACTTGATCAACCTTGAAGTAATCACCAACGGCTAGAAGCAAATGGCTACAAACATTCAACAGTCACAAAATAATGGCTATATTCTTCAACTTTCCAAAAAAAACCAGGCCGTGGTTTGCGCTGAACAAGAAAATCACTCGAGTGCACACACAGATCTTGGATACACCAAAAGTATGGGGGAAAGATAGTTCATTATTGTTATTCTTCACTAGATTTTTCGTAGTTTTGTTGAGTCAGTTTTTGTATTCATAATTAGGTTTATCTTTATTACAGTTTTGTGTTTATTGAGTTTGTAAATATTGCATTTATTTTGGGAAGATAAAAAATAATGAAAAATCCACAAAAAGAAAAAGGGAATCAAAATCCTGGGATGGTTGGAAAACCCTACGGGGCGATTCATGCAATAAGCAGTAACCTGGAAGGGTATAGATTGGTGTAATATGACGTTATGAGAGATGTCAAACTATGTGAGACAAAAAGAAGAGGAGTGTCTAGGTGTAATCCTGAAAAGACACCTAGGCAGAATGAGAGAAAGAAAAAAAGAGAGATTTATCGGTTTTCCCATTGTGGCATTGGTGACATAGGAAGACGAGTTATAAGGAGAATTCAGGATTAGATGCCCATGATCTATAAAGAGGTATTGACTTTGGTCTTATTGTCTATTCACATCTATCTCAGTTTTAACTTTTTCATAGAGGATTATGATAACTAGTTGTCAGAGATTTTGAAGTCATTTTTGTTCGTACTTTCTGAGACCATTTGCACTGCATTGAGAGAGTGGAGGTCTTGCTTACTTGGGACGAATAAAGGTATAAGTATGAGGGGATTTTATGTGATCCAAGTGATGGTTCAATTCACAAGATTCACACATTCAGAGGAGTTATTAGTTATATTAGCAAAGTTGTAATCACCCGAGCCGGAGATGACAAGATTAAGAATTCAATGGTTTTTCAACACATTTAGAATTTAGAGTTAAGCTGTCAATGGAGCTACAGAATGGAGGATTTCCACACATATCAAGTGGAAGTGTAGCTGCCAAGAGTGAAGAGTCGACAAAGTGATGGTTGTGAGCCGCGCCTTTCCTGTTATGTCTCGCGCCCGTTGGTCCAGTCCAGATTTATCCTTTTTCCATGTGGTAGATCATTCTATTGCAACGGATAATAAGGATATCACCGGCCTCATCCGGAACACCCCGTGCCTTATCCGTCATGCCACATGCCTAGAGAAGATAGAATATTCACCCGAGTATCTTTGATTCACCTTTGAAGATATACTCGACAAGCTGTTATTTTATAGTTTATTAGTAGTTTTAGTTCATGCTGTTAGACTTTATATCTTTTATTACTTGGTAAAAATTAGGTAAAGAGAGTCCCCTTATGGAAGGAGTCTTTCTCCCTATGAGCCAAGTTTTAGCAACTTAGTTAATCAGTCTTATTTCCTATTATTTTGTAGAGCATAGCATGAGGAGCTAAGCTCAGAATATTGTTTCCCTTTACTACTAAAGTTTATATTGAAGTTTTAGTTATATGAGTGTTCTTCTATCTACATTGATAATTTATTATGTTGATGTTTGCTTTCATGATTATTATCTCATTGCTTTGTATGATTTATTAGATTGACAACCTAAACATTCATTATTGCATATTATCATCATAGGAAAACCCTTTGCTTGTGTTTAGACTAGTTGCGGGCATAAGTAAAGGAGGAAGTTTTACACATAGTTGAAATTTGTAGACACACCTTTTGGGCTCGTCTTAGTTGGTAAGAATTGTAGACGTCGGTATGTTGGCTCGTCTCAAGGACTAAGATTTGGAGACGCTTGTGTTGTGGCTCATCTTAACAATGCATGTCCTCGGTATCAAACGTGTTCTAAAGGATTCTGTTTTGTGAATGTAGAATGTGAATGTGTCTTTAGTTGACAGGGTAACATGGGAATTGATATAGATAGGTGACAAAGAGTATGATGAAATAAATCAAAATTTATATATAATGGATGAATAAAGAGGAACAATAACCAATCACTTAAAAGAATCATAAAAACCCTACCTTTACTTATTAATCACATAAATCCTATTATATGTGGGGTTGACTCCTTTCTTCAACTTAATAATTTCTATTTGGGATTGAGGATTAATTATACTTTGACAACCTGTGTGTGCCATGACACGCATATGAGGGGCTCTTCACTTGCCAACCGTCTATCAGGAAGTTATCTTGATGATTATGAGTGTTTCTTCCTAATGAGTCATCACGCCTTGATGGCCTTCTTCAAAACCCTCTTCCTTACATTGTGAAGGACCTTTTGAAGGAAAATAAGCTAAGCCTTATTCATCTTTATCTGAACTTTTGGCAGCATCTTGTACATTTCCAAATCCGTGGTCAGGATATTGATCGAAATCTAGTTAAACATCTCTTCAAGGCTATGTATGGTCGTAAGACATTTAACTAAGCACTTTATACCTACTATATCAAGGTTATACCTGAGTGACTTATGCCCACAAATGAGAGTGGATGGCTCTCTTCTTGGGTTTTTGTTTGAACTCCTCGGGGTTTCGATGTAGACTTCAAGATATGGGGGACACCACTGCTTGGTCATCATCCTACTCGGATGAGCAGCTTACGAGTGACAGATATGCCTTCATCGACTATGGTTTTGAGCATCTGAGGAGACTTAATACAATCATAACTCACGAGTTTCTCGTACTTATGAGCTTGAGTCATCCTCTTCCTAACCATGGGATTTTACTTACCTATGTTTGTATTTATTTTCTCTACCTGCTCATAATTAATTTTCTCTATCTTTGTGTAGGTATGGATGCCTTCTCTGTCTTAGACGATGAGGAGGATCTTCTGATCTTTCTAGATTCTAATGCTTCTTTTGTGGCCCAAGGGGGTGATGACAATGCTCCACTAGCTAGATTTTGGCTCGCTCAGTGCTCGAGTGCCTCCTATCGTTAGTCTTGCTTATTACCATAACAAACCTACCCTTTCCATTGTGACGGGTGTGGGGAGTGCTTCGTGAGTCTCCAAGAGGTCGTTTGTTACCCTTTTTATTTCGGAGTCTATACAGAAGAAGAAAAAGAACTCTTCCAAGAGTAAGGGTAACGGTGTTTCCCCCCTTCGGATCCAGAGCTGTCACCGGATGGGCGGGAAGTTTCCATGGCTATGACACCTCGCGCGGTCGATGGCTTATTGCTCCTAACCATGCGGTGGCGGCGCTCTAGATCTTGAACTTGCTCCCTTCCTTTCCTCCCCTTCTTGAGCACACAAAAGGTATGGAGAAAGTTCGTGGGTCGCAATTCCTTTTAGATGTGAGTCATTATCTCTTTCTTTTTTGTTTTTTCTATTTTCTTCTTAGTTTTTAAGGCTCTCTCTGTTATTTGTATCTTGAGTATCTAATAATTTTTTTCATTTGGCAGGTGATGATGATGGTCCAGATTGCCGCCGAGAAATACGATATGGAGTTCAATGGCGTCTATACACAATTGACTGAGATCTCCATTGGTGTTGACGAGGCATTGAATGACATGACAGAGCTTTGCAAGAAAGTGCAAAAGATTTACGATGATAAGGTTACCGAGGTGGACGCTGATAAAGAAGATTTCAACAAGGCCCTTTTTGAGCAGCAACTTCAACATGATGGGGAGAGAGTGATGCAATCCTGCATAGCCAGAACACAAGTTGCAATGATCCAGATATGACCACAACCTTGGAGTCCACCATGGTCTAGTACTTAATATTATATATATTTTGTTATTAATTAGCATTCTCATGTTTTGCGCATTTTTATTTGGGTGTGTGCTTCTCTTACGCTTAAGGGGATCGTCTCATTAGTTAGAATAAGGCCGAAGCCCACTGGGGTTTTGTATGAGACGCTTTTCATGACAAACTATATATATTTGTAATATTCTTTAGAATTAATAAGGTTAAGTTTTGGTAATTAGAGTTGAGGAGTCTCCTTAATATCCTAGATAGAGACCCTTTGGCTACCATCTGTTGAAACTCCCGAACTCTCCAACTCCTCCTCTTTCACGATCGGCCGAGAAGCTGCCCACCCATCCACCTTATGTTCCAGTAGCTTGTTCTTCTTCACGTTTTGCTTATCTCATGCTTCTCGACTCCTAAACTAATCCAAGATTACTTCGAGGTGTCTCGACGCCATCAAGGAGTCTCCTTAATTCCCTAGCCCGAGACCCTTTGTTTTTTATTTCTTGAAACTCCCAAACTCTCCAACTCCCTCCTCTCTATCACGATCGACCGAGCAGTTGCCCAACCATCCACCTTCGTCATCTCCTTAATCCACTAGCCGTCGCCGCCCTAACCACCAACCATCACCTCCCTTTTTCCACCGCTGCCGCTTCCCTTCTCTCATTTCCTTCCGCGGACCTTGACTCCCAACAAATCCTAGATCACTCAGGAGTGTCCCGGCACCAGCAAGGAAGCGTCAACTGGTATCAGAGCCTTCCTATTGCATCAACTTGTATCATAACCTTCGAGTCTATAATTCAAATCGTTTCCTTGCTTAACATCAACTGTATTAGATCACCAGGGGGATTTGTGAGTCTACATCATCACCATCAACGTCAACAACAATGTTGAAAACTCCGTCAACTTCTGACCAGGTTTCGCTCAGAAATTTTTTCTTTTTCTAAAATTCTTTTACAGATCCTTGTAGATCTTGAAAAGTGAGAATTATGAAAGTTGCACAGTAGAAACCCTAATTGCGATGTGGGTGCTACAAGAATTGCGGACGCGGTTTGGTGCAAGAGAAGTTACAGCCAGCTTTAATGGCCTCTAAGCAAAAGTCATGCCCTACTTTCTTTGTTGGGCATGACGACCCAAAAGAGTTCTTGGAGTGGATATGCAACGTTAATTATGTCTTTAGTCATCATAACTTTGATATGTTGTCAGAACTTATTGTTGTGACATTGTGCTTCACCATTTATGCATGTAAATGGTGGTCTTGGACTAAGAAGGATCGTTATCAACGTCGTCTACCAGCAATTGTCTCTTGGGACCAACTCATCTATGTCATGTCATATGAATTTTCTCTGAAGCTCCATGATTGGCTTATGTGACCACACCATAAGAGAACTCACGCACGTGATGTTGCTAGAGTCCAACTTGCTCAGCCCCCGTAAGTTTTTGATGAGCCAACCATCTTGGAGTCTACAACAACAATAATTGAAGATTCAAAAGAACCTTTCATCGATCTGCCAATGGAGGTGACCGTCATTGAACTTCATCTTGTCAACAAACCCATCACCGATACGACGTGGGTGGAGGAAGTTGCTCTTGTCACAACCGTTCCACCAAAGGGGATTGACACATCACTTAACAAGGAACAAACGGTCATTACCTCAATTGTTATAGTGGATACTCCTAAACCATAGGATTCCATCAATGTTCCTATGGTCGCACCTATACCCGTTGACTCCAAGAAACTCACCATCAAGCTCAACAGCATGGACAACTTCAGCAATCCGATCGCTCATTTCATACTTGTAACTCATTTATTTGTGTTTGCTGAAGATCGCATTCTTCCTCCACAACACATCGGGTCGAAGCGAGGACGCTTCGATTCTAAGAGGAGGAGAGTGATGTGATCCAACATAGCCAGAAGACATGTTGTAGCAACCCAGCGACGCCCACGACCATGGAGTCCACCATGGTCTAGTACTTAATATTTTTTATTATATATTTTTATTATTAATTAGAATTCTCATGTTTTGTGCATTTTTATTTGGGTGTATGCTTCTCTTTTGCTTAAGGGAACCAGCCCACTAATTAGAATAAGACCACACTAGGGTTTTGGATGATTTTCTTTGGCTATATATAACCTACTTGTATTCCCTTTACAATTACGTTGAATGTAATTTAGAAGTTGAGTTATCTCCTCTTTGCATCAGCGCAAACCCAGCCCGGGCTTGCATCTCAAGGAACCATTATCGTTCTTGTCGTGCTACTCAAACATGTTCTTGTTCTATTACTCAAACACTTAAACACAAATCGAAGACATAGTGAATGTGCTTGATCTAGATTCGTGTCGGAGACGAAACAACATCCCATGTCATTTTCGTATCAATAGAGACTTTGAAGAAATAACACAAGGAGAAGCTTGTTGAGTTGCTCAGGTTGGTGAAAACGCTTGACGAAAACTTGGAGAAGATGAAAGTGATTACACCAAGCAGATCGCGGCTTCTCGGGAGGAGGATGTTGCAGAGTACGTTGGGGATCATCGAGGCACTGATAGGTTTAACTACTCTTTGTCTTATCAGCTGACTCTTTTACTCGGTATGGTGAAAACTCAGCCTCCAAGAAGGGTCTCCCAAACTTCACTATTGAAACAAAAGATAGACTCGGCTATGACCTTGTTCCTTCTACCTACGAGGCTCCTCCGGGTAGTGATTTCACTGTACATGGGGAGAAGCCTCTCGAGGCTTGGTCAGCGAAGAGTTTCCCTTCTAAGAGCCTTGTGACTCCTGGGTTTGTGAATCGTGTGACCTTCGGAGCTTGTTCTTTTAGGTCTATTAAAGCAGATCGCAGCCGAGTTCCTCATCCAGTGTCTGCTTTGACTCTTTCTAATGTTAATCCCTCAACTACTCCCTCTAAGGCTCAGTAAACTCTTTTTGGGTAGTTTGAACTTTTGTGAACTTGTGGTTCTTTTATGAGCTCCTTCTTGAGCAAGTGTGTATGGTTGTTTCTATTTTTTTTTAATTATGTGTATGGTCTTTGGCTCATGTGTGTATGTATTTACTTGTTTTTCTTTTAGTTGTTTCCATGTGATCCTCCCACTTCCCACCCCCTCTTGCCTTTTGGCTACTTGTGGACACAATGTAGAGAAAAATGCAAGCACAATGGGGGTCGCATGTGAGTGTTTAATCTAGTCAAGTAAATACATGCAATAGTACGGTTGGTAAGACATGTAAAAAAGGGTGACACTGAGTGCGTATTACATGACACCTAGGCCGAAAGAAACTAGTCTCGCAAACTTAGTTTAATTTAATTTTTAACTATAACAAGAAAAAAACTCTAACACAACCTTGATGCCAATGTGCCTCTTGATATCATGCCCGACGATGCTCTTACTCTGTGACATCTTCTCATCTTATAGGAAAGACTGGCAAGGAGGTTAATAGTTATTACTGTAACTCGTGTGAGCGGATGTATAGAGTACGTACCTATGGGGATACTTAGCCAGGTTCTCATGACACCTTAGCCTTAGGGCTTTCACAAAAAGTATTGAGACTGTTCCACTTTGCTAAAATAGGGAGTCTGTGTTGTTGCAAAATCATGGGTCAATGATCCTGACTAAAAGTTTGATGGTGGTCTTGCTAGTGCTTGATTAATATGTGTACTATGTACCTTATCTTAGGCGAATGCCTCGGCCTCAAAGAGTGTTTTTCTTTGGGAGAGGCGGGTAGTTCATGACAATGTATTTTGTTGTAAGATAAAGTTTATCCCCTTAGATTGCAACGCTTAGCTGTGTATGTCTAACACATAATGGGTGGTGTGTAGGGACTGTTCGACCAGATAAATAAATTCATCATTGATATGGGCATGTTACAACTATAGACCAAAGGTGCACTACTAGTTGAGCCCAAATATCTTCTAGGTCTAAATAAGGAAATCATATAAATGGTTGAAAAGTAGAAAGATGGGATCAGATAGAAAATGAAAAAGAAAAGCTAGATTTAATAGAGGGAGCAAACTGAAAGAGGGATCTTCTTCCTCTGAAAGAACATTAGTCCCGGCCCTAGCTCTCCCGCCTCACTTGCTCGTCTCTCCCACTCATCACCCTCAACTAACGACTGGGCTGAAGAGATCTCTCTTGGAGACCTTCGACTTCGTTTCACCAGAACGGGATCAATCTCATGGCCATTCTTCCAGATCGGACCTGCTTTGCTTCTCAGAGACTCCTCTTAGTTGGTAGGTTCTCTTATAATGAGTACTACTTACCTTGGCTAGAGCTACGTATCTTCTTAGTAAAACCCCTCTCTACAAACAGTTAAACGACATTATTGGCATAATGGGTTGTGGGATTTGATAATTATACAATCTATCAGTGATTTGTGTTGCCTAATTACCGACTCATATGCACTGAATCTTGGACTGTTTGATGGGACTTCATACTAGCTGGATAGGAATTGTAATCAGGTTTTATTGCTGAGTAGTCGTAGTCATGGGTCATCATTAGCTCCTTGAGAAAATCTTTATTACCTTAACTATTGGTAATATCTTTGTGGTGATTATTGCATGGCTAGGGACTTTTAAACATCAAATTAGTTGTATATGCTTGCTTGCACATCATGGTCTCTGCGAAGTTCACGTGATGATGTAATAGGCCTTATTTGGTATCCATTACATGACTCCATCCTCATGCTATCATGCTATTCATTGTCATAGAACCATGAGGTGTAAATGTGCACACGTTATAAGCTAGCTAATCTTGGTAATAACTGGCTATTCCGGCTAGGTAGGCGTATTGCTCGTGTGAAAATGGAAGGTAATCAGACCCTCTTTTTAGGGGCGTTACCCATGTAACGGGACATAAACATTTATATTCTTATCGTTCATGTCGAATACATTATATATATATATAAATATACATTACTGACTTGGGCGTCGGAGACCCGCCCCGGGGACCCCCATCTCCGGGTTTAGGTCTTTTGCAGGATAGTAGAGGGTGTCATTCTACTTAGAATCACGAGATGAAGAAAACATATGAAAGAGAAAGCTAACATCAAGCCCAAGAAATGGATTGTTGCCATCCTCTACTCGTTAGACCAAAGTAACGACGAATTGGGGCTCTAACACTGGCGCCGTCTGTGGGAAATCTCTCACAAAGCTAAGACGATACTTTCGCGATGGTGCTATCCTTGAAGCCTCGCCCACCAGAAATTGAATAAAACTCTGTCAAACGGAGGAATAAAACTAACTCTAGCACGAATCCTACGCGACTTACAAGAATAGACAAGCCTTCATTACACGAAGCATTCTTAAGTCGTGTAAGCCTCCAGCGAGAAGGAGCAACGCCAAGTAAGCCTCCACCAGAAGCATTAATCAGATAAGCCTTCGCTACGCGAAGCTCTCTTAAAGTCGTATAAGCCTCCAGCGAGTGGGAGCAACGCCAAGTAAGCCTCCACCAGGAGCATTGATCAGATAAGCCTTCGCTACGCGAAGCTCTCTTAAAGTCGTATAAGCCTCCAGCGAGTGGGCGCAACGCCAAGTAAGCCTCCACTAGGAGCATTGATCAGATAAGCCTTCGCTACGCGAAGCTCTCTTAAAGTCGTATAAGCCTCCAGCGAGTGGGAGCAACGCCAAGTAAGCCTTCACTAGGAGCATTGATCAGATAAGCCTTTGCTACGCGAAGCTCTCTTAAAGTCTTATAAGCCTCCAGCGAGTGGGAGCAACGTCAAGCAAGCCTCCATCAGGAGCATTGATCAGATAAGCCTTCGCTCGCCGAAGCATTGATGAAAAAATGTAAGCCTTCTCTAAGCGAAGCATTAATGAGAAAACAGGTAAGCCTTCGCTTAGCGAAACACCTCCGAAAGACTTCGTGTTCAAAAAACGCGAAAACCTTTTGTCCACGAAGTCTCCTTTATTTAGTTCATGTAGACATGCTTCACGAGCGTCTCGTCGACGTTCACGATGGTTCACGTTGGACTTAATTTGCATACCTTATATATACCAATGTTTGCCATGCTCGTGAAAACCCACCTTCACAAGCGCCTCATTACAGTTTGCTAAGCTTGTACACGAACAAATCTCTATGAATGATTGTATAAACTCTTCTTCATGCATTTTTTTAGGCTTCCATGACGAGCAACCCATGCACCAGCTTGCAGTTTGTATATACATCACCTTTAGATGCACTTCGGTTAAACTACATACATAACCTCATCGTTCAATTGTATGTATACATCACCCCACCCTTCAGCTAATTGTACACGTATGTATCATCTTCATGTGCTTCACGAAAACTCTCTTACGAGCATCCCATTCTTTCACAAATAACTCGACCACGGAGTCCCACCTATACGAGTTGTTACGCGTTGGCGTTTTGATCTTGTTCGTGTAGAACAAACTACACGAAGTATACGCACGAGGCTCGAGCCGTTATGCGTCGGCGTTTCGGTCTTGTTCGTATAGAATAAACTACGCAGTACCCTTACAAACTCACGGGGCTCGAGTTACTACGCGTATCGAATGCACAAAACACCTCTATGTATATTGTATAGTCTCGTCCTTCAGTTATGCTTATGCATCAACCCATGCACCTCATTGCAGCTTGTGTTGTATACGTAGCCTCATCCTTCGTTTATACATATACATCACCCCGTCCAGACAAATGTATATATACATCATCTTAATACCCTTCACGAAGCTTTTATACGAACAACTCTTAAACGAACATCCCCTCACCAACTCACTTGGCTTGAGTCACTACGTGTCGACTTCGGTCTTGTTCGTATACACTGATCCTACACCAAATAACCCCTCGTGTGATCGAGCCAATGTTCGCGTAAGCCTCTGTCAAGTTGTAGAGCTGCATGAAAATCCCTCCATTTGATATGGCACAACGATTCACATAAGTCCATGTCGGGTGGCAAAGTTACATTAAATGTCCTCTGTTTGTCGGGGCACGACCTTATCTTGCCAGCCTCTTTTGAGTCGTGTAAGCCTCGGCCGAGTGGCCGATTAACCTTGTATATGGTTTAAGCCTCGGCCGAGTTGCGAGCAAACCTTTTATATGATGTAAGCCTTGGCTGAGTTTTCGTGCAACCTTATATGATGTAAGCCTCGGTCGAGTTGTTGTGGAACCTTATACATAGTGCAAGCCTCTGTCGAGTCATAGAGTAATCTACTGGCGATGTAAGCCTCTTTTGAGGCGCAGAGCTTCCTGTGAAACGGGAAGGCCCCCACTTGGACGCAGAGCAATTCCGAAACAATGAAGCATTCGTTCTCACGAAGCAATGAATCCTTTGTTCTCACAAAGCAATGAAGCCTTTGTTTGCGCGAAGCAATGTATCCCTTCTTCACGAGGAGCACTTCACAACCACTATCTTGAGTACTCGGGGTCGGGATCGCGAGCTTAATCAAAGCTAAGGATTTGTATCACTTTCCTTGGAATAACACCAAACCCAAAAGTTGCGCTCGCGCACCCTATAGCATCCAATGTTTTGGCTATTTGACATGTGTCATTAGAGATGCGTTGAGGAAGATAGGCAAATGGTTTTCTATTTGATCCCCCGACAATGCATAATCAAGGCATGTGTTCCCACCCGGTTGGCTCGCGGGCTCGGGGCTCACATAGTGAGTAATCCAGGCGAATACAATTGTGGGGCTCTATTCACCCAGTTGATGTGTACAATCGCTCGGGGATCTATCACCCAGTTGATGTTTACAATTTCTCGGGACTCTATCACCCAGTTGATGTGTACAATCACCCGGGGCTCTATCAACCAGTTGATGTGTACAATCGCTCGGGGCTCTATCGCTCATTTTGCGAGTACAGACGCTCGGGGTGCTATGGCCTAATTTGCAAAAGTAAGCAACTCAAAACTAGATCCCTGACGTACCACAGTCAAACGACCTAGTCTGCCAGACCAGAATGATAGTTCTTCAAAAAGAACTTCTTGTATATGGAAACGAGCAAGCAATAATCATTACACCGTCATATGAGCGAGCACGAAGATGGTGCGTTAAACTCGTATGTAGTCCATTTGTAAAATTAATACGAGCACGGAGCTCTGTTTCCTCGACTCTTATCTACTCATGATCAATTAAAAGTGTTGAAGCCCATGCGACCATTAGGTTGGATTTCATTCATGATCGAATAACCCACTTGCGAGTTTTTAGAAACAACTTTTGGGGATTTCGTACCCATCCACCAAGTTCATTAAAAAATGTCTCACGAGGCTCCACACCTCGTGAAAGATAATATCATCGTCCTAAGATTCCATGAAAGTACACGTGTTCGAAAATTACATGAAGAGATAGTAGAAATATTCGTGAGACGACCGCACTAATGTAAATTTCAAGATGAATCCAACTAGACAAGTCTCCGTCTTCACTTTGTGATGTCTAAGGACTTGCGGGGCTGGATGTTGGACCAGATAAATAAATTCATCATTGATATGGGCCTGTTACAACTATAGACCAAAGGTGCACTACCAGTTGAGCCCAAAAATTTCTTCTAGGTCTAAATAAGGAAATCATATAAATGGTTGCAAAGTAGAAAGAGGGGATCAGATAGAAAACGAAAAAGAAAAGCTAGATTTAATGGAGGAGGGAGCAAACTGAAAGAGGGATCTTCTTCCTCTGAAAGAACATTAGTCCCGGCCCTAGCTCTCCCGCCTCACTTGCTCGTCTCTCCCACTCATCACCCTCAACTAACGACTGGGCTGAAGAGATCTCTCTTGGAGACCTTCGACTTCGTTTCACCAGAACGGGATCAATCTCATGGCCATTCTTCCAGATCGGACCTGCTTTGCTTCTCAGAGACTCCTCTTAGTTGGTAGGTTCTCTTATAATGAGTACTACTTACCTTGGCTAGAGCTACGTATCTTCTTAGTAAAACCCCTCTCTACAAACAGTTAAACGACATTATTAGCATAATGGGTTGTGGGATTTGATAATTATACAATCTATCAGTGATTTGTGTTGCCTAATTACCGACTCATATGCACTGAATCTTGGACTGTTTGATGGGACTTCATACTAGCTGGATAGGAATTATAATCAGGTTTTATTGCTGAGTAGTCGTAGTCATGGGTCATCATGAGCTCCTTGAGAAAATCTTTATTACCTTAACTATTGTTAATATCTTTTTGGTGATTATTGCATGGCTAGTGACTTTTAAACATCAAATTAGTTGTATATTCTTGCTTGCGCATCATGGTGTCTGCGAAGTTCACGTGATGATGTAATAGGCCTTATTTGGCATCCATTACATGACTCCATCCTCATGCTATCATGCTATTCATTGTCATAGAACCATGAGGTGTAAATGTGCACACGTTATAAGCTAGCTAATCTTGGTAATAATTGGCCATTCCGGCTAGTTAGGCGTATTGCTCGTGTGAAAATGGAAGGTAATCAGACCCTCTTTTTAGGGGCGTTACCCAGGTAACGGGACATAAACATTCATATTCGTATCGTTTATGTCGAATACATTATATATATAAATATACATTACTGACTTGGGCGTCGAAGAGCCCGCCCCAGGGACCCCCATCTCCGGGTTTAGGCCTTTTGCAGGATACTAGAGGGTGTCATTCTGCTTAGAATCACGAGATGAAGAAAACCTATGGAGAAAGCTAACATGAAGCCCAAGAAATGGAGTGTTGCCATCCTCTACTCGTTAGACCAAAGTAACGACGAATCAGGGCTCCAACAGGGACCCTTACCTCGCATTGTGCATCATTTTTCCGTTCCTCGTCAATGGAGGGCTTTGAATTTTCTTTGTAGTGATAGCAAATACTTACACTTTTATGTGCTTGGGACTACGTTGTGGCTTTGGGAATAGCGTACTTCATTCATCTCTCGTACTGCTCTGCATCAAGGCGGTGTCTTACTCGACATTAGTTGTTGCTTCGTGACTCAACAGAGGCTTACACTATTAACGAGGTTTCTCTATGACTGGACGGAAGCTTACATTGTTTTTGAGGTGGCTTGTGACTCAACAGAGTCTTACACCATTTTCGAGGTTGCTTTATGACTCGATTGAGGCTTACACCATTTACAAAGTTTCCTTGTGACTCTACAGAGGCTTACACCATTTCTAAGGTTTCTTTGTGACTTGATAGAGGCTTAACCACTTTTGAGGTTGGTTTGTGAATTGATAGAGGCTTGCACCATTACATTCTTTTTGCATTATGATGCAAATTGTACTACTGCAATTTCATGTAACGATGGGTTAGACTTAGCGAGGTGAGTGATTTATTCATCCTCCATAAAAGTAGTTATAGTAACTTCGCGAAGTGAGTGAGGGTAGTTGTCTCACTCATCCTCTATATTTATATGCTCGGGCCCTTGTGAACCTTGGAGATAAGTGTGGCCTACAGTCACTAAAAAACGTTAGCAAAGTCTGCCTTTTGGCAACGATATTTAGATAATGGTTCAAAATGAACCTAACTTTGTTATAATATAGGCATATAAAGGGATGGGTACATACCTGATGCGAGACTTTCCATCACTAGGGATAGTATTTACGCAGGTGCATCATGTTCCATGAGTTCCCGATGCGATTGTATGTGCAATATTTGAGTCAGTATGCTCATGGGGCCATATCTACATCAACAATGTAGGGTCCCTCCTATTTAGGGTCTAGGTTTCCCCCTTACTATTTTTGCAATACGAGGTCTCCCTTTAAGAACCCCCATGGCTTGATTTTCTTGTTATAATACTTGGCTACTACGACTTTGTGGTTAGTTGCTTGGATGGTTTCCATCTCCTGAGCTTCTTCTCGGAGTTGAAGCCCGAGTGGGATTTTTTCTCGTTTGTTTCCCTATTGAAGTGTATAATACGATCGCTCGAGACATGTTCTCGACAGGTACAACAGCCTAAAAAACATACGCGATGCCGAAGGTGGACTCGTCGCTCACTTGTTTGACTGTGGTCTGATTAGCCCATAATACTAATGGGAATTGCTCAGCTCATTTCCCTCGGGATCCGTCTAGCCGCTTCTTCAAATCTATAATGATGCTTTTGTTGGCAGCCTCCACCTGCCGGTGACAATGTTGGTGAACCGCGGGTGAAAATTTCAACCTAGTGCCTATGTCATCGCACCAACTCACGAGTTGGGTGTGTCAAACTGAGGGCCCCCTATACGTGACGATCTCTTGATGAAGTCCAAAACTATAGATGATATTTTTCTATAGAAACTTCTACACTGCCTGCATTGTGGTTCTCGCAAGGGGAATTGCCTCGATCCACTTTGTAAAGTAGTTAATGGCTACGATAATGAATTCGAGTTATCCCGGTGCCTTGGGTGAGAAGGGACCTAATGGGTCTATCCCCCACACCGCAAGGGGGAATGGTCCCTTCATGAATTTCATTTCGACGTTAGGCTGGTTTATTGCTAGTGCGTACATTTGGCAAGTTTTACATGTCCTTGCGAGCCTTTTGGAATCTTCTCGTATCGATAACCAAAAATGGTCCTTCTTGAGTGCTTTAAACATGAAGGGATGTAAACAAGTGTGGGTGCAATATAGCCCTTCATGAAGCTCAACTAGCATTTTTTATCCCTCATTGCGAGACAAACACCCGAGTCATAATACCCTTTTTCTAAGCTCAACTTGACATGTGAAGAATCGAGCTGCATACACCTGCAATTTTCTACGCCTGCGAGAATCTTTAGGAATGTCTTCTTATTTTAGGTAGTTCAAAATGGGACTTATCCCATCATCTATAAGTTTGTCAATGGTCATAATTTCCAGTTGTTTACACTTGCCCTCTTGTGGCAAACCTGGACCCATATGGGTTGTGACTTTTTCTCTGCCTTGTCGTTGATTAGCTGCGCTCACGACGCCATTTTAGCACGCTTGCTCATTTTCTTCTCTGGGTAAGGCTACAATCAAGAAGTGTTTGAACTTGGACTTGAGGGTAACGACTCGGATATGGTACTTTGGGAGGTTTCATGTTTTTGACTCGTAAACCCCCTAAAGTTGTTGGACCATAACCTTTGAATTGTAGAAGCATTCTACCTCCTCAACGGAGCTCGCGAGAGCTATCTTGAGCCCAGAGATCAATTGTTTGTACTCTACCTCGTTATTTGTGGCAGTAAAGTTTAGTGGAGTGCATGTACGTGGACATCACCCTCGTGAGAGACCAGTATCATATCTCCATCTACGTGTAGCTTCTATGGCTGGCTTTTGTATGGTACTGCATCCCCAGTTTCTTGGAAACGTGTCTCAACAATAAAGTCTGCTAGCTCTTGTGCCTTGTTCAATGTCCATGGCCGGTACTCGATGTTGAAATTTGATAGCTCGACTACCCACTTTATCATTTGCACAGATAAAGTTGGTCGATGCAACAACCCCTGAAGCGGTAAATCATACAGCGTGTGCATCGTGTACACATGAAAATATGGTCTTAGTTGCCACGCAACTATGATGAAAATGTAAATTGTTTTCTCAATGGATGGGTATCTGGTCTCGGCTGGGAGCAAAGCTTTGCTGACAAAGTATACTGGTTGCTAAATACAGTCTTGGTTGGGAGCAAAGATTTGTTGATAAAGTATACTGGTTGTTAAATACATTTTCAATACTTCTTCTAGTAGTGGTGACGAGAGGACTGGTAGCTTCATTAAGTGTTCCTTCAAATTCATGAAGGATGCTTCACACTCGTCTGTCCACCGGAATTATTTTGACTTTCGCAAAATCTCGAAGAATGGTAGATTGCACTTGGCAAGTTTAGCGCATAATCTGCCATGTAGTTAACTGGCCCTATGAATGGTTGTACTAATAGGGCTAAACCTACCCACAAGTGTATGAGATCAATTGTAGCTTTTCAAGTGTTGTTCCCACGAGGAAAAAGTAGTATCTTTTGTAACTAAACTGGTAAGCTAAGTCGTAATAAGAGAATTTGATGTTTATGCTACGAAAATAAGAAAACACAAGTTTTGGAAGGATATGTGAATGAGAAATATCTAGGATCAAGGATCACCACAACAACTCCTTGGTAGATTACAAGATGCGTTTATCAAATAATAGCATGGACTTGTTTGATGGTAAGCAATCAAATATATCTACTAATTCTTTTCAGACAATAGTAGACGTATCTAAACTCCAACTAACAATCATTGTCATGCAAAGTTAATCAAGCATAGACTAATAGGCACTTAGAAACTAGAACTAGACCGGGTTAACATCCACTTTCGTGCTCAATTAAGTCCAACCTAACCTATGTTTCTATGATTACTTATATCTCCACAAGAACAAACAAGTCTATGCGGGTTCAATTCTAGGTAATCCAACACAAACAATCTCCTTTCAGACTCATGCCATGTCTAATTGAAATCTATAGGTATCTCTTTTCAGACTCAACCTAATAGAATTCTAATTTATAATCTCAATCTCAATAAAAACCCTAGAATCAAATCAAACAAGAATCCATGCTATCAAAGACAAACACAAGAACAAAATCTATCAATTCATTGTTGGGATCACCCTAATCCTAGAAATATGGATTTAGCTATGCATAATGAGAGAAACAATCAAAAACATCATAAGAATAGAGAAATTCATAGATTTAGATGAGAATAAGAGAATTACTTGATTCAATCTAGAACATAAAACTCCAATCCTTGAGAAATCTTCAATAATCTCCACAAATTGCAAAACTAGTCTTTCAAAGTAGCAAAAGAGAGATAGAGAGGGATGTGGATAGATGGTCTAAACATGTTCTAAACCCCCATTTTTATAACTTTCCAAAGGTCATCCAAAAGTAACCCCCAAGAAGTCCAAGAGTTCCACGGCAAAACACAAGTTTTCGGAAAAGGGGTCCCACTTCTCGGCCCGGTACTCGGCCGAGTAGTGGGCCGAGTAAGCCTCTGAGATGGAGGAAATGGGTGGATACTCGGCCTCATACTCGGAAGAGTATCTAACCGAGTATCCCTCTAGGGTAACTCACTCAAACACTGCTCTGTTGGCTTGCTCACGTCCTTCCTTGAGCCCTTCTTCCTTAGGTTCCAGCCTCGCTTATTCTTTGACATTGAACACCATTCCATGGATGCTTATGATATCCAATAATAATGCCTCCAAATCACCTGTAATCATCAAACAAGAGAGTAGATACCAACTCTACGAAGAAAACTATGAAAATAAGATAAAACAAGAGTAGAAAGACGCAAAACGACTCTACTAAGACGAAATAAACATGACCTAAACTAGACTAAAATGCATGCTATCTCATTTTTTGTCTTGGGTACACTCATGTTGATTACTGCATGTACCTTTGATGGGTTGACCTCAATTCATCTTGCATTGATTTGGAAACTGATAAGTTTTGCCTCAGTTACCCAAAATGCATTTTCCCGGGTTCAACCTCATGCCATATTTGTACAATGTAGCAAATACTTCGCAAAGGTCTTGTGGGTGGTACTTTTGCTATTTTATTTTGACAACAATCTCGTCTACATAATCCTCGTCTATTTTTCCTATCATTCACGTGAATACCTTGTTGACCAACCTTTGAAAAACGGCCCCTACATGCTTCAATCCGAATGGCATACCATTGTAGAAAAATGTGCCTTTGTAAGTTATGAAACTAGTATGGCCAGCATCGACTAGTTTCATCATCAACTGATTGTATCTCGAGTAGGCGTCTAGAAAATTTACCTCATGCCCTGCAATCGATTCTACGAGTTGATTGATAGCCGGTAATGGATAGTTGTCCTTAGGATATGCCTTGTTAAGGTCAGTAAAGTTGATGCACATTCTCTACTTTCCGGTGTCCTTCGGCACCATTACTACATTCATCGGCCATGTCGGATACTAGACAGGTTGTACAAAACCCTACTTCTAACAAGTTTTGTGAGCTCTACCCCAGTATCTTGGTTCTTGGGACCTGCTTGTTTTCTCTTCAATTGGCACCTCGGCTTTGCTTCTGGGTTGATGGCTAGGGAATAGGTTATTACCTCGGGAGGGATAACTTTAAGGTATTTGGGTGTCCATGCAAATATGTCTCACAAGGTACTGAGTAGTTTCTTGATCTATGTTTACCTCCGGCCTAAGCCCTTGGCCCATATACAATTTTTCTTCTGCCTTCAAATGGTATGATGTCCTTTCTCGAGACCTCGACAGAGTTGGTTCAAGCTCCCCTCTTGTCTTTCGTGGTTACAAAAGCTCTATCGGATCTAGATCGACTTCGTCTTCTATGAATAATGAACCTGAAAAGTGTAGCTTGTTGGCATGCACTACCTTCTTCTTGTTTCTCTCTACTTGAATGTAACAAGTCTGGCTCTCTTCCCGGTTACCTCGTGGGATGCCTGTGCCACCTTGGATAGGAAAATTCAGGAATATTTGACTTATCAATACTACAACCTTGAATCGATTCAATGAATCTTTGTCCAAGATGGCATTGTAGGATGAGTTAATTAGGATTACTAGAAAGTCCATCAAACAAGATTTTCGTGTCCCTCCTTCATCGTTAAGTATCATGTCCAGAGTGATCATCCTGAGGGCTTTAACGGATCTGTTAGTGAATGATATGAGGTTGCACTTGGTCGACCTTAGCTTTGTAAGATCGATACCCAACTCCTGACAAGAATCCCAATATACTATGTCGGCCACGCTTCCTATGTTGACCATGACTCTCTTCATGACTTTGGTCCCCAACTGAACATGGATGACTAGAGGCTTGGCTTTCTTATTAGGCCACTCTACCATGTTACCATCGCTAAATTTGTAGTTGGTAAGGGTCACAAGCTACCTCGGCAATCAGCATCATTGGTCTACTCTCTAGAAGGGTTGTGTTACCCGCTCACTTATGCTCTCTTTGGCTTGCCAGTCTCGGTTGATGCCTTCCTGTTACGATCCCTACAAACCCATTAGACTGAGGGAAAGCCTGGGCCTATTGACGTTGAATGTTTTTTCCTTGCACATGCGTCCCTTGTATGCGCCGCAACTCCATTATCCTCTGGTCCTCGATTTTGGCCTCTAGAAGAACGCTCTACCATTTGGAAGTATCATGATAATTTGTGTTATGTATGGTCCCCTATTAAACCAAGGCGTCTTTCCATTGGCCAATATGTGCTTTGGCTATAGGCTTTGACCCTGGTTCCCTTTCACCTGAGCCATCATGTTTCATACATGGAAATTAGTATGCCCTTGTGGGATTCCATGAGCTTGAAGAGTTGGGGCTCTCAAGTTTTTTCCGTTAGGCCTCGGTCTGTTCTGCTCGAGAGGTTTCTTGGGTCCCCATGACTGGTTTTCCTTATGGTTGTTACCACCTTTAGTTGATTCTTCTTTCCATGGAAGGCTTCCTTTACGTGATCATGTCAGACTCAATCTGGTCATAGGCTTTCTTCAACATTCCTTCATAGTCCAGTACATGCATCTTCCGACCCAACCTATCTTTGAATTCTGAATCGTCATGCGATCCTTCGAAGAATGTCTTCCTCACAGATTGTTCATTAAATTTGCAAGCCTCGAGTGCAACTGTGGTGAACCTCTTGACATATGCCTTGAGAAGCACGTTGGCACCTTGTCTAACACCTTGCATCCGTAGCATTGTGACCTTTCTCTTCTTCTATGCGCTCAAATGGGTAAGGAAATGCTCTTCAAGGTCATCTAAGCTTTGGATTGTATGATTTGGCAGTCCCGACATCCATCCTAAGGTCTTGAAAGCGTTTTCGGAAGCCCTTACACATGGTCTCGTTGTTCGCGTTGCATGCGAGCATCACATAGTGGTACTTGTTGATGTGCTCCCTTGGTTCTTCCAGACTTGTGTAGTTTCCTGAGAGGATACTTGAAGTCGTTCCAGAATGGGGCATTCACAATATAATTGGAAAAGACTATCCCCCACCTCGAGTAATGGCTCCTTGATCAATCTGGGCATTCAGAATGAATATGGGGTGGGGTGAATTGGGGGCCAGTAACATGTGGTCCCATTCATGGTTGTCGACCGAGTAATTGTAAGTCTGAGGATACCCATGAGTGTATATTGGTTCATAGAAAGTCTTTCAAGGAGAATATCCCACATGCTTGGTAGGACACATGTATGGCTCATAGAGAGGTTTGTAAGGACGATGCCCCTCGTTCCTGAGAGGTCCCTATATGGTTCTTAGAGAGGCTCAAAAACGGGGTGTTGTTGTTAAGGAGGAAGGAGGAGATTTGGCTCTTGGAGAGGTCCCCCGGATTTCTCCTTAACGGGGGGACGCGAGGGAGGTCGAGAGTCATGCGAATGCGTACTTCTTAATTGATTCTCTTCCTCGCGTGTTCTCCTTTCCTCCTCGTCTCTACGGTCTTGATCGTGATCCCTTATCTTCTCGTCCTAGTCTCTTAGTTCTGATCGTGAGCCCTTATCCTCTCTTTCTGTCCTAGGTACTCCTGGTACCCCCCTTGCTTCTAAAATGGTGATCTAGACACGTCTTTTCATAGTAGACAATTGTGATTTGTTCGTTCTTGCTGGCTTTGGAAAATGCACATTCTCTTGTTGGTGTCGCTTTCTATCTCGTGAGAAGTCTCCGTTTTCATTCTTTACTGAACAACCTAACTTTGTGAGGAAAAAAACCATGGACGGTGCGATGTTGAAGTCGTAGATTCTCGCTAGGTAACATGTCACGTGATGGGCTAGACTTCACTCTTCACTTCTCCTTGGAATGGGTTGGATCCTCTTTTGATGGGCTCCGGTAAAGTTCTCGAGCTTGATAAGCTGCCAAGGTAGACTTGAATCTCACAATGTTCTTACCCTTTGAGTACCTTGCACAACCAAGCATAGAGGAGGTTGTCCTCTGGATTTTTCTCTCTGACGCTCAAGTCAGACAGATGCTATTCGAGGGGTAAAAGTATGTGTATTCAATGATGTCCAAATACAAAGACAATGGAAGAAATGAGTTATCCCTCGTGAGGATGAGAAATAACTTGTGAACCTTGATTTATCCCCAAATAAGTATAAATGCAATGGCGTGGCAATGATATTTTCAATGTTCTCAGAGATGCAAAGAGAATGTGAACAGTGAAAGTGATGTACTTCCTTTTTCAATCTATATTTATAGTGATATTTAATGGTCTCCAACTTCCTATTTCGTTATCCCATCACAACCCTTGATTTAGATCATTTCCTTTCCCTTTTCCTCATGAGGTGGGCCAAGACTATTGGCCTATTCTTTGGCCCAACTCCCATTTCCACCTTGAGCCAGCAAATTCTGACCTACAATCAGACTCATGCGTTGTTATCTAACCATAGTTGTCATCTGCATCTCACAACAATTTTTTCTGGTATATATGTAAGTAAAACTGATCCTTTTTGTTAGATTTTCTTGAATTTTGATTGTGACAAATGCTCAGCTAAGGAAGTGAAGTAAGTGAAGAATTACTGGTATTATTTGAGGGAAGTTTTCCTGAAGATGAAATATACTCGGGGAAGCAAGACGTTATTGAGGGAAGTGAGAAGTAAGATAGGGAAGCATGAGGAATGTGAGGGAAGCGAGAGATGGAATGAGGGACGAGTTCCAGAGATACAAGGAAGCCAAGTACGGCAAAACGCATGAGGTGAATACGCATGAAGAAGTTATGAGAATCTTAACAAACTCGGAATGGCCAAACAAAGATAGAGGACATCTGGATCGAGTATAAAACGGTTAGATGTAGGTTGTCAGGATTACATATTGTTGTTGTAACTGATAATATTATATCTATTAAACAAATAGGAGGATATATGAATTAATTATTAGTTTATAAGATATAAGATTATCGAGAAAGATCTCTTGAGAGACAATATAAATAGTGGAATGATTAGGAATTAATCGTGGTTGAACACAATAGAGAAAACGTAGTATAGACTTAGAGAGGAGAGAACAATATTGTAAGGTTAGGTTCGGGCGCGAGTGAGAGAAGAGATTAGTGTGTATAATCCAAGCTCTCTTCTGTAACGAACCAAATCAATATAATATTGTTTGAAAATCCTCTAGTGAAGAACTAGAAGGTAGTGGTTTTACTTAATATAGTTTTGTTGAGGTTTCCACTCTAAATAAGGAGTGTTTTTCATACAATTAGCTATTCAAATTCCGCTGCTACGACTTCAGGGAAAGAATACTTCCTTCCCCGAAGACTAAAACGACGATAGGATCCAACAATTGGTATTAGAGCAAGGTTGTCATTGTCAACATCAATTACTAAGAAATGTCGTCAAGTTCAACAATCAATGACTCCTTCTGGAAACCTCCTATCCTCAAGACCGGCGAATACGGCTGGTGGGTGGAACAATTCGAGTCCCATGTGTGTTCGTTGAACGGCCAACTATGGAAAGTCTTCGAACATGGAAATGAGAAGGTGTGGACCAATGCAGGAAAGATAGTTGAAAAGGAAAGAAAATACTACACCGATGCAGACTACAAGGCATGAAGCTCAACAGTCGTGCAAAGAAGATACTCCACAGGGCTCTCGGACCATCTGACTTGAGGAAAGTTCTTCGATACAAATCATCGCATGAGGTATGGGAAGCACTGAAAAGAATGTATGGAGGAAACGAAGATGTGAGTACAATCGCACCTTGGCAGTACTAAAAGACTAAGACAACGTGGCCCAGTAGAAAGGAGAGTCCTTGGAAGAATTCCACTCCCGATTCCAAGGATACGTCGGACAACTCGAATTCCTAGGAGAAGTCTTGCCAGACTGGAAAATTACTCATCAATTCTTGCAAGAACTTAACTCAAAGTGGGACGCTATCTCCCTTGATCTTCAAGCACAAAACGACATAAAATCTATCACCTTGGAGGAACTAGTTGCAATGCTTCAAAGCAATGCAGGAATACAACAAAGGAAGTCTACCCAACGGGAAGCAGAAAAATCCCAAAGTATCGCTCTTAAGATTGAGAAGGCATTCGATCTAGCCCATATTGAAGGTGGAGAAGAGGATGTTGAAGAGGAAGTTTCCCTCATCACCCGAGCATTCAAGAAGGTATGGAAAGGAAGCCGTGATACACTCCGTTCCTCCGAGGGAAACAAAGACATGAAAGAAGTAATATGATATCACTGTCAAAAGAATGGTCACTTTGCGAGGGGACTGCTTCAAGAAAAAAGGCGGGAGAACCCCCCGTACAAGCCGGAAAGAGTGCAACGGTAGCAACATGGGGAGAATCCGAATCATACGAGGACGCGTACCTACCAACTAAAACATGTGTCTGATGGTGAACGAGGATCCCACAGAGGAAGAGGTAACTAAATCCATGCTTCTAACCAAATTAAAAGAAAAATCTATGGAGCATCTCATCAATCTTGTTAGAAAACTGGGAAACAAAATTGGTGAACTTTCGAATGTTGTTGACGAAAAGGAGGAAGTCATCTCAAACCTTCTATACGAAAATAAAGTATGGGCAGAAAAGGTGAAACTCCTTAAGTAAAACTCCCTCTCTACCTCAGGGACGTGTACTAAGTGCCCCAGCCTAGAAAATGAAGTCACTTCCCTAAACAAATATTTAAATGTTCAGATATCTCTTGAAAATGCATTGTCTCGCTCTGAAAACAAGATGCTAAAAGAATTAGACCCTCAGGCTTGACGACGAAAAGAAAAAGCACGCATGGAAAGAAGAACTGGAAAAAGAATACTTTATGAAAAGGTTCATTTCTCGTCCTAGACTAGGCTACACGGAACCTTCCGTTAATCACCAAGGAGACGTCGGACAATGTGGGAAACGTTCCTAAAATCCCCACCAAAACATGTAAAGGTCCCACACTGTGGACCATTTTGTGGACAAAAACATGGTAAGGAAAAAGGGAAGGAACAAATTCCTTCAAGTCCGACTAAACCATGATTTGATGGACAGAAGGATTACATAATGTGGCTCAGTCAAGTCCAAAACGAGAAATCCTACAAAGTTGACTTCCAAGCACAAAAAGAAAATAAACCAATATGGCTAGGGCAGAGTAAGTAAGTGATCGTGATATGCCATAGATTATGTTGGCATTGTGGGAAGCAAGGTCATTACAAACATGAATGCTATGCTAAGAAATGTATGATTGAAAGAAATCAGTATACCTACGCTACCCCTAAGGATAAAATGACATCAACAAGTAAAAGGGAAAATCTTGCTACATCATCTAACTTGATAAATATCACTCCTAAAGTGTCTAATCTGAGAAATGCCACCCCTAACCCAGTAAGCCTAAGCTTACCTGGGTATGTAAGAACTAACGTTATACATGCAGGGGAAAGTGACAAAGAGTTCATGGTACAAAGATAGTGCTTGCTCAGGTCACATGACAGGAAACAGGAACTGGTTCGTTTCACTTCAACAATGCTTCGGCGGAGCTATCACTTTCAGAAACGAAAGCAAAGGAGAAATCACATGTATAGGAAAGGTAAACATCTCAAGTCATGTCACCGTGGAAAATGTCAACATGGTAAACAACCTCAAGTTTCATCTCATAAGCGTAGCTCGGCTATGTCAAGGAGGTAAAAATGAGGTTGTCTTCAACATAAAAGATTGTATTGTGAAAAATGTTGAGATAGGCCAGATTGTGTTGAAAGGCCTGCGTGACGGGAAAATATATCTCGTAGATCCCTCGTTCATTCCGAACAGGTACGTGTGCCTTACGTCCCTCAAAACTGAATCCGAACTGTGGCACAAAAGATTCGGGCATGCAAGCCTTAAACTCCTAGCCAAAATTCATTCGAAGATCTGATGGAAGGGCTACCAAAGATTGACGCTCAGAGTGATCAAGTATGTAGTGCGTGTGTAAGAGGTAAGCAGGTAAGAAACTCATTTAAGTCCAAGAAAGAGGTAAGCACCTCCAAGCCACTTGATCTCATTCACATGGACTTATGCAGACCCATGAGAACCCTTAGTCGTGGGGGAAATAGATATGTCTTTGTTATTTTCGATGACTATTCCGGGCACACATGGACCATCTTCCTTTCCCTCAAACGAAGACGTTTTCTCAGAATTTGTGGTACGGAAGAAGCGCGTAGATTTCAAACTTGAGATCCCTCTGAATGCCATTCGTACTGACCACGGAACGGAGTTCGACAATTCCTAGTTCCTTTCCCTGTGCAGGGAAAGCGGCATAGATCCTAAATTCTCCAAACCAAGAAATACTCAGAGAAACGGGGTTGTGGAAAGAAAGAAAGAATCGAACACTTGAGGACATGACATGGACATTGCTCATCGTGAGTAGGCTACCAAGGAATTTCTGGGCAGAAGCACTCCATGCATCCTGCTACATCCTGAACAAAGCATTCTTAAGGCCCCTTATGGAGAAGACATCCTATGAGCTAATAAAAGGAAGGAAACCCAATGTTAGTCACTTACGTGTCTTTGGCTGCAAGTGTTTTCCTCACATCAATGGTAAGGAAATCTGGGAAAGTTTGGTGCAAGGAGCGACATATAAATTTTTGTGGGGTACGTATCCTACAACAGCGCATACAAGATCTTCAAGCAAAGTACCAGGAAGGTAGAGGAAAGTGTCCATGTAAGTTTCGAGGAACACAATGTGATGAGCTTCAATATCCCAGCGCTCCCCCAATCGCAGAAGAAGACAACTTTCCGCTTCTAGAAACTCTAGAGCATAACTCAGAAAGTAGTGTGGAAACTTTACCGACCTTATACCACCAAGAAAGTGTCCTGGTCCCCCCCCCCCCCCTTCAAACAAAGAACATGTTCCTTCTACAAACGAAGCCACGCACTCTCAGGGTTTCCCCTCCCAGGAAGCTCATATAGAAGAAGGGGAAAGTAGCAATCCAGAACCACAAGACATTGTCAAATCCTTTCAGGCTTTCAACATAGCACACGTAGATGGCCTTCGAATTCGAATACCTCTGTTTTGGAAGAACGATTATGTGAGCCGCTTCGCTTCCATGCAAGAAAAAATGCTCCGACTCATCCCAAGTGGTATCCGAAGACACCAGAGTCCCTGAACATAACTCATATGCCTTCACCGCGTTGTTTCCCTGGTAGAAGACCAAAGAATGTAAATGAAGTGTTGAAAGATCAAGAATGGGTTAAATCCATGCAAGAAGAGCTTCATCAATTCGAGAGGACACAAGGTGTGGCGACTGGTACCAAGACCAACAAATCGAACCATCATTGGAACAAAGTGGGTATTTAGGAACACGCTAGATGACAAAGGAGAGGTAACGAGGAATCAAGCAAGACTAGTTGTCAAGGGGTACAATCAGCAAGAGGGAATCAACTACGACAAGACCTTCGCTCCCGTCGCAAGACTAGAGGCAATCCGACTCTTAGTTGCCTACTCAGCACATCATGGATTCAAGTTACAACAAATGGATGTTCAAAACAGCCTTTCTGAATGGTGTTCTAAAAGAGGAAGTGTATGTAGATCAAACTACAGGATTCGAAGATCCAATAAACCCAAAGCACGTATACGTCCTTGACAAAGCACTGTACGGACTCAAGAAAGCACCAAGCTCTTGGTACGAAAGATTGTCTCTATTTCTTCTCACATGGATATGTATGAGGAGAAATTGACAAAACCCCATTCCTACTAAGAGAGGGGAAAGCACACTCTGGTTGTGCAAGTCTAAGTGGACAACATCATCTTCGGATCCACAAACGATTCCCTAGTCAAACAGTTTACAAAACTAATGGAAAGCGAGTTTGAGATGAGCATGGTTGGAGGACTGCAATTCTTCCTTGGAATACAAGTAGTACAGAAAAAGGAAGACACGAAAGTCCACCAACAAAAGTACATTCAATAGTGCATCAAGAAGTTTGGTATAACCGATACAAAACCATTCTCAACACCCATGTCCCCAAATGACTCGCTAGGAAAGGATGACCACGAGGGAAATGTTGATCACACGTTATACAAGGGAATGATGGTTCCTTACTCTATCTAAAGGCAAGTAATGTTATGTATAGTGTCTGTTTATGTGCTAGGTTCCAAGCAAATCCAAAGAAAACACATCTTAAAGCAGTCAAGAGGATACTGCGATATCTCACGGACACAAATGACCTATGCCTCTGGTATCCCAGGGGAGGAGATCTAAATCTTATCGGATACACGGACGTGGACTTTGCATGGAATCAAGTGGATAGGAAGTCTACCTCAGGCATGGCTTAATTCCTTGGACCATGTCTGGTATCGTGGAGATCAAAGAAGAAGACGTTCCTAGCACTCTCAACAGTCGAAGCAGAGTATATTACCGCAACATCTTATTGCTTCAACTCTTATGGCTCAAGCAACAACTAAGTGACTGTGGTATCTCAATTAAATTTGTCCCCATATTTTGTGATAACACTAGTGCAATAAATTTCTCTAAGAATCCTGTGCAGCACTCACGCACCAAGCATATTGAGATCAGACATCACTTTCTTCTAGACTATGTGGACAAAGGGATGGTGACAAATGAATTTTTCCGCACGGAGAATCAAATTGACGACATCTTCATAAAAGCACTGAACAGGGAACCGTACGAGAAACTATGAATGGAACTCGGTATGATTTCCCTCAACTATATGTTTTCCTTCTCTGAACACCCTGATGACTGGTGAAGAATAGAAAATTCATTTATTAATAAATTAACTATCGCAAAGTCATGCTAAGTTCTCACTTCACTGACATGCATACATGCCTTCCTTGACTGTTCTTTACATACCCATGATTGAACTGTTGTGTTGAAAGATTGTGTGTTTATATGTAAAAGGCTTTTACTTTCAACCGAAAAGAATCCTCCTGAAGACATTTTATCCCAACATTACAAACCCAAATGATGGAGGAAATCTACAGCCCACCATTAGCCTCTATAATATAAGAGTTTTATGAGCCCTTCATCCGTACATTAACTGAACTAGTTTATTATGATGATAAAACACATTCATGAATACATCTATATTATTTTTGTGTAATGGTCTTCTTGTGACACATCTTGGTACCGATACCCCTATACGCTACACTACTTCACTACCGGTACAATGCAAGCGCGGGAAACGAAAGGTCTGTGTTTGAGTTTAATTGGAACGAAGATTGTGCATAATTGTGTGAGCAGAGAAAAATCAATAAAGGTCGACACGGAAGATTGCATGAACAAGTAATGCGTCTCTTGGGAAAATGTGTAAACTGATATATGGGACGGTTGTGTGAAGGGCTACTGCTATGGTAAAAAGTTGGCAATTACTCCTCACAAAACAGTGGCCGGCGAGTTGATAGGTTCACAAAACCATACACCATTCACCCTCTCATTCTCAAATATTCATTCACTCACCACTCCCATTTCCTTGTTTTCTCATTCTTTCTCTCTCTACACTCTCTTCACCCATTCCTCTCCCAAACACACCAAAACCTCTCAAACACAACGGCTAGTTCTTCATCGTTCCCAACCTTTAATCACGAGGATCTCCGATCAAAGCTCCTGGTGTTAGGCATCGACATCACCACATCCCTAAGGAATCCATAAACCCAGTACCCACCAAATAAGTCATCGAAGGAAACCAAAAGACGAAAAGCCCAACCGTCGATATCTCCTCGACAACCAACGCCTCCGTCCACGAGCAAGAAATGCACACAGAACCCGGAGTCGGCGTTGGTCCTATACTAGCCACAGAAAGCCCAACCCGTCATGGCCAAAGAAACCCAAAAAAGCGAGCTAAACCCTAACCCTACCCTCACCACATAGATCCTAGAAAAACAAAGCCTCACAAAACCTACAGAAAACCTCCAAGATACTAAACAACCATCCTTAACACCGCCCAAAGAACGCACACCATCGTTGGCCGTCACAGAATCTGATGCCGATGTCATGCGTGATCTGGAAGAAGAGCTACAGGGTAAACCGGCACCAAAACATGCTCCTAAGCGCGCCCAGAAACGCATCCCTGCCACCCCAGTTAAATAGAAGACCAGAGCGTCGTCCAAAACATCTACTGTATTCGTTGATTCAGGCGGCGAAGAGGAATCTGCTCCCAAGAAACTGAAAGTTATAAGGCCTCCACAATGAATCACAAGAGGCACGATTGCTAAAGGATGGAAGATGAGAACAGAGGTAGAGGGTCAAGTTGCCCTAGAAGTCAGCACACGCCCAATCATCAAGGAGATGATCTACACAGTCGGTTTCTTGACAAACAATGGCCTCCTGGCGGTTCACGAGCTACTATAACATCAAGGATGGGCAAGCATCTTCAACCCAAAGACATCAGCAAATGTGCCCCTCATTCGTGAGTTTTACTCCTCCCTTTCTTTATACATTAATGCGTCTGTAATGATTGCATCCTACAAAATGGAGGACAGTTCTTTCATGTTTACCAATAGAGAGTTAGCCAACATTTTGAAAGTACCACACGAGGGATATGATATGTACGCTAAGGGTGGTTGGCCAAAGTACACAGGGGTAAGCGTAGTTTGAACATTTCAGGGGACCCAAAAGCTATGCTCACTGGGGATGTGACAGTTTCCCTCGTGTCAACCACCAAAAAAATTTCTCACTTGCTACTATAGAATGTCATTCCCAGAGAACAAAAGAAAAGTCAGCTGCTCATTCAAGATGTGTTGCTAATGGAGAAATTGCTAGCAAAAGAGATGAGCAGTCTTCCAAAAATTATGATGAGGCATATGGCACATGTCAGAGGTACGAAATCCCACAGTCTATCCTTCTCGTCTGTAGTTAGGAAGATTCTTGAATATCATGGGGTCTCCAGAGAAACGCATGCTGATCAAACTTACTGTAAAGAATTGGGAGAGTCTACCTTCAAAAAGATGTTATTTCAAATGGGTGAACACGGCTAAGGACACGTCCCTGAGACTAAGGCTAACGGGAAAAAAAAGGTTGAGGAACCTGATGAAATTCAGGAAGCTAAGTGCTCGATGAACTTACAAGGCAGGTTGACATCCAGACTCGTCTACGACAGTTGTGTGAGGTCAATGCTTTGATGGTTGAACAAGTACGTCGCCTCAATCGTAAGGTATCAGCACTCCACGAGGATTATCTGTTTCTTACGGCACGTCACGAACCCGCCAAGGTTCAGTCTTCTACCGATGACAACTCGGACTCAGATTGATCCTTCCCAAGCTCATGTACCGGTCCCAAAACACCATCCTTGCCGCACTCTCAAATCTTATTTTGGTTTCTTTTGCTTATCCTTTTTGCTATGACTACTTGACTGATAACAAAACTGTCCACGTATGTGTGTGTTGAACTATGTTTTGGAAAGTGCTAGTAAGGGTGGCACTTATGAATGTTTGTGCTTGATTACTTTTTGTTGACAATATGATGCTTAGTTGTGTAATGTTTTAATGTTTCTTTTTTATGATGCCAAAAGGGGGAAGGATTAGATAGGTTGACATTTTGAGGGGGAATGACTTTACTAGAGAATCTATGAGTATTTATCGTAGGGAGAACTATGTAGGTGCTAGGGTGAACCTTGTCCAAAGTATAGTCGATTTATGCTTAGGTTTAATTTAAGGTTAAGGTGCTAGGGTGTGATTTTTAGTTTGAAAATATTGTTATTACATACAAATCTACAATAGATAAGAAATATTAAATTTCTACAGCAGTTATGATTTTTTCCTTGCATTTTCAAAGATTTTAAGTTTAAAATTTCAGATACATTGTTCAGAAATTGACATTGTTTACAATTCAAAAGTTATTTTTATAGGTTTTGCATTCAGTTTTCAATAATTGATGATTCGGGTTCAGCTGAGGTCACAATGTTCGAAACTGCAGCAGCAAAGTTTTTTAAGAAGTCAGTGACCGAAATTTTGGATAGCATTGAAAAGGTAAACTACATTTAAGAATTTTAAACAATTATTACATAAGTATCTTTTATTTATTAAAGTCTAACTTCACTTATGGATATTGTTTACAAGATAGTGATTATAGCTCAATCCTAGAAGAACTCAACGAATTACTTAACAAAACAATGTTATTTCATTTAGGTATTACTGAGTACAACGTAAAGTATCTGCCATTACCTACAACGTACACTGTTTTGCTGACCACTGAAGAACCGTCGATTATACAAGATTTTGAGAAATTGGCACTAGAAGAAGAGGTAATACATCATTTATTTTCTTTTTGTTCAATATTTTACAGAAGTATTTCAATTAGGTATATTATAATTAAGTTTCACAAATGCAGAATTTCAAATCAAGCATTGAAGGTTTAAAGGATTCGTCATCTATTACCCCTAATAAACGAGATCATATTCTTATAGAATTGGATGATGAGTTTGATATTACAAAAGACGAATTTTCAACAACAAAGAAGAAAAGCAAGGAAGGAGATTATCTTATTGAAACTTAGAATGTTTATTTAGTTATGACTTTGAGTTTTCTTTAAGTTTTTTTTTACCTCAACTTATTGGATTTTGCATGCACTTTAAGGATATTCATATTGTTTTGGATTGTTCTATTGGTTTATTTATGAATTTGAGTTTAATTTTAAGTTTGATTATTTTAATTTTATTTTAAGTTTGATCATTTATATCTAATTTAGAGAATGACAATCACTAAATGTGATTATGAAATTTACAACTTATATATCTGAATTGTACATAATCAGGCCTTTATACACTTTCTAAAAACTTAATGTATAATAAGGATATAATTGGCCCAACTGCACAGAATCAGAAAAGGGTGTATGATGATATCATGGGAGCTGTTTCAGGTGACTCTGGAGGTGTCTTCTTCTTATACGGCTATGGAGGCACTGGCAAGACCTACATATGGAGATCAGTTTCAGCGGCTATTAGATCAAAAGGTGAAATTGTTCTTAATGTTGCTTCTAGAGGTATTGCAGCATTGTTGCTTCTTGGTGGTCGAACAGCTCATTCGCGATTCAAAATTCCTTTACAAATAGACGAGGCTTCCACTTGGAGTATTAACAAGGGTTCTAACTTGGCCCACTTGATTTGTGCTGCAAAACTTATTATATGGGATGAGGCGCCTATGACGAGCAAATACTGTTTCGAAGCGCTTGATAAGACCTTGAGAGATATAATGAGCGATCAGAATTCAAACGCTGCTGGTCAACCTTTTGGAGGTAAGATTGGTATATTTGGAGGAGATTTTAGACAAATTCTTCCGGTTATTCCAAAGGGTAGCATGCATGATATAGTGTATGCAATTATTAATTCATCCTACTTATGGAAACATTGCAAAGTACTGACATTGACGAAAAACATGAGAATTCAACAAGGAAATACTATTAGCGAAAGAGAAGAAGTGAAAGATTTCTGATTGGATATTGAGCATCGGAAATGGAGATATTGGAGAAGACATTGACGGAGAGGCCACTATCGACATCCCCGATGATTTGTTGGTACACAACTTCCATCTTGATCCTATTGAGGCAATTGCTGAAACAGTTAATCCTTCTCTTTCTACTGTTCACCAGTCTTCCAACTATTTTGAAGAGCGCGCAATTCTTGCACCTACACATGAAGAGGTAGAACAGATTAATCACTTTGTGTTGTCTTTGCTTCCGGGAGAAGAAATTGAGTACTTGAGTTCTGATAGCCTATGCAAATCAGATTATCATCCAGATGCTGATACAGAAATATACACACCAGACTATTTAAACACAGTAAGAGTTTGTGGAATTCCACATCACCAGTTGAAAGTAAAGATTGGCGTCCCTGTTATGCTTCTTAGAAACGTTGATCAATCAGCAGGGTTGGTCAATGGAACAAGGTTAATTATAACTGATCTTGGTAAGCATTATATCAGGTAACAACATTGTTCATTCGGTCTTGATCCCCCGGATGTCGTTGACTCCTACTGATTATGTACTCCCTTTCAAGTTCACGCGCAGACAATTCTCAGATAGTGTTTGTTTTGCCATGACAATCAACAAGAGTCAGGGACAGTCTCTTGCAAGTGTTGGTATCTATCTTCCACGGGCTGTTTTCACTCATGACCAACTTTACGTTGCGTGTTCGAGGGTAACAAGAAAGAAGGGTTTGAAGATATTAGTATGCGATAAAGAAGGAAGACGGTCAAACACTACAACCAACGTTGTTTTTAAAGAAGTGTTTAATAATGTTTAGATTATATTTGTATTACAATTAAGTACGTTTATATTTTGCATCTTCAATAGTTTAATTCTCATATATATTTTTAGTTGTCTTCATATAATAAAATTAACATTAAACAATAAGTTTTTTCAAGCCCGTGCATGGCACGGGTCTTACACTAGTCTTACAACTAAATGAAACTGGAGAGACTTCATAATCTAACTAAGCGAGAAAAGCTTAGTCCATGTTCATATTGTAAAACAATGAAAAACTAGGAAGCCTCTCCCAAAGGGAGAGAAAGGAGGTGGCGGGTGAAAGAGCAGCGGACCCTAAAATAATAGAGTTTCTCTCCTTAAATACTAACCTTAAATTCTAATCTTCTAATAATAAAATATACAGAAACTAATAATAAAAATAATCCAAATTAATTAAAACCGGAAGAAGAAAAAAAGATAAAAATAAGGTAACATATTTAGACTCTCAGCCAAGCTTTCTTCAAGGAAATCCGCAGCCAACTTGGACAGCACACAAGCAGGCGCGTAAGATTACCGGCGAGCACCGCCACGTAGTTTCAGCATCTACGACGTTGTAGCAAAAATACCATACCCTTTGACTCCGAACTCCGATTACGCTCATATTTTGATAACAGAAACTAGACTTCAATATCTAACTTATCAAATTGGAATCACTTCATTTCAGAATCGTATCTAAGAGAAATAACCATTTGAACTCAATACACTGTTCTACAACTTGCATCCTTGACTCAATCCTCTTCAACTCTTTTTCTTGGACTTCAGTCTTGAACTATTCAATGTCTTATAAAATCCTCTAAATCACTTGATATTGCACACTTCATGTAGAATCATCAATGTATCCAAATGTGCACTAATATAGCTCATAATGTACCAAAATACCGCTGATCACTTGAGTAGATGTGTTGTACACGTAACTATCAATTACCCTAGTTAAGAATACGTGTACTTTGTTATTCAAAAAGAGGTTTACTCTCTGTATTTACGATACTAGGTTTGATTTTGGGGAATTAGAGGAAGAAATTTACAATAAAGTTCTCCTTTTATTTTTTCTTGTTGGTGAATTACAATTTCAGTGTATGTTGCCAGATATTATGTCAACATTCGAGACTACAACTTCATAGACAAATAAAAATACTCAAAGCAAAGTTTATCTACACTCAAGCAAAAGTACTTATATACGCTAAAGTAAAAACTTATACAAACTCAAGTAAAACTTGTGCACATTCAAGACAAAAGTACTTATGTACAATCAAAACAAATCTTGTGCATGCTTAAGACAAAATTGATGCACAATCAAGGGAAAATTTATGCACACTCAAGACAAAAGTACTAATGCTCGCTCAAGGCAAACCTTATGCACACTCACAACAAAGCCTATCCACAGTTGATAATCAAACTAATATACGCTCAAGGCAAAACTATTGCACACTTATATTCACATCAATGCACACTCATTTCCAAATAAATGCATATTTAAATCTACCCAATGAATAGATGAATTATAGAAATATAATGCATACTCAAGGAAAATTTAATGCAGAGCTATACTCTCAGCAATTCACACTCGCTCATCACGGACCAGTGCACACTAATTCACAAACTTTTGTGCACTCGTTGCAGGGAGTTATTAAAACCAACGACCATATTCATTCTTAATCACGGCAATCCCCATTTTCACGGGAATCTTAACCTATTTAAAATAACTTTGTTCCCCACTTTTACTTATAAAGATATTTTTCAAAATTAATTGTTACTTTTGTGCACATATTTGAAATTCACATAAACCCGTTATTAAAAGAATTTTCATTATCAATTAAAATAACATTATAATTGACTTTTCCTAATATCTTATTCTTTGTTGTCAATGTCATCACACTAGTTACAATTTTAATGTCTTGTCAACTAGTCAAGCTGGTTTAGAATGTCACAAAAGTTGCATGCATGAGTTTTTTTTTGTTATGAAGAGAGTCTTATATCATTAAAACGGGTGATATTACAAAACTTTAGAAGAAAGAAATCATATCGGGAGTCGAAGTCTTGAAACTCTTTGATCTCAAACTCGATAGAATCATCATGTAAAAGTAAGTGTTGATAGATCTTGTTCATTAACACCTTAAGTGCAATCAAATTTGTAGCATGATTAGCTTTACTAAAAGTGTAATAAATTATATTTAAGTTTAACTTTAAATGATTAGGGTTTAGTCAAAAATTCAAACACAAGCCTAAATCTCAATTTTTTTATAATAACTTAACCAATCATAAAATTGTCGCACATAATAGTTTTATCACTCAACAATGTGTATCGCTTCTTTTACATTCATTTTCTGTATAGAAGCTTTATTCTTGAAAGATAATAATATAAATAATGTTTTTATTAGATATACAAGTAGAATCATTTGGATTTAATCGACAATTGGAATATGAATGTTATCTCTTCGTTTGAACTTTTTCTCTACGCACTTGAACAATCTAAAAGCAGATGAAGCGTTAAATTTTTAAAAACCATACAACTTGGATTGATAGATTGTGTTCCTTTTAAAGCAACGGTTGTTGTTGGGTTCCGAACTTTGTGGCAACGATCAATGATGCAGGAGCATCCCTATCACCAACTCCCCAAAGGGCAACCACAAGAGCCATGGCTAAGAGGACCAAAGATCAAATCAGGCAAGCCATTTTAGCTCTCAATATGGACCAGGAGATGAAGCCCATTGCCTCTACTCTTTTGACATGTCAAAGAGGTATCTCTCCTCTACAAATTCCATGAAGAACACTTGGTCATTTCTGGACCAAGTCAAGCTACAAAGAGCCAACTTTAGGACATACCCGGAATAGACCTCTAGCCGGCTATGTCATTTTCAAGTGCATTTTGCACAAGCTTCCTTATGTTTTTCATGAAACATTTCTTAGGGTATTTTGGTCTTAATTAAGTGAACTTTATGAGGTTCAAAGGGGCCGGCCTTCACTTGGTATAAAAGCCAAGAGATAGCTCATTATTCCGGGCCTTTGAATTGATTAAAAACACACATGTTGTAAAAGTTGAGCAAAGACTCCTTTCTATCATTTGAAGGCCACCTTGGTTTGTTGGTTGATCAACTGAAAACAACCTTATCTCTTGCCCAATTATATCTTGTTTGTGTGATTGTTATTGTATGAACTTGATTAGGGAAACTCATGGTGCTCTAGGTGGTATATCCCCTAGTTGTGTTGTGTTATAGCTTGTTTGTTTCTTGTAGACTTGCATTGTGTTGAGGTTAAGTCCAAGGTGCTTGCAAGGGAGCTTAAGAATCATTCAAGAACTTATCCCCTTTGTTTTCATTTCACTTCTATCTCTATTTTGCATCCAAGCTTGTTTCCAAGCTAGGATAACATCTAGGACACTTGTTCTTGATGTTTGGAAAGGATTGAACTCTAGATCCGAGCATTGTAGGAATATCCCTACATCAAGTGGTATCAGAGCTCAGTGAGTTCATCCTTTGTTCACCATAGAAAACCCAAAACCAAGTGCCTTGCAAGTTCTTGCAAGAACACTTGACAAAAACATTGTGAAAACCCACAAAAGCTAGCCATTTCTTTACCTTGTTCTTTTGGTCTAACCATTATGATTGCTTGAAGTTTTTGCAGGACTAAAACCAAGGTTGAAGGTGAGGAGTTGCCTAAGGAAATCCCTGAGTTAAGGTCGAAACTTCCAAGGGAAAACCAACCATCCACCTTCACCGGTGCCTTGTCCCGGAAACCAGCGCCGAGCAAGACACCGGTTCCCAAGCCTTTTTAGCCCTACCCCATGCAGCCATCTTCAAGAACACTCTGAACAAAGTGTAAAGTAGAGGTCTTGATCTTTCTACAGCAACAAAAATCACCCAAATCCACCGAGTATATCGTTCTGACCGAGCAAAACAAAATCACTCCAGAGGCAGAGAAACCGGGTGCTTGATTCACTCACAAAAGTGGTCAAGAACCCAACTTTGGAGCTTCACCCCTCAATCCAAACACTACCAAACGAAGAACACTCATGAGCCCCATGAAGAACAACATTTGATCTGTTGAGGGAAGCAAAAATCAGACCAAAGGCACGAGTAGATTGTCCAAAACACTAAAGCCAAAACCTTTCCCAAAGCGGTAAAGTGTCACTTCTACTTTCCCAAAAGTGTTGACCTAGCATATTCCCAAGGCATTGCAGCCTCATTGAGCCGTGCCATTTTGGATTTGACCTGAGCCCTCTACCTAGAAAAACCTCCACTACAAGGTTCAAGAAAGGTCCCATCCATTGCAGCTCATTGACCCATTGGAAAACACACCCAAAGTTGCTTGCCAACACACTTACTTCTACTTTCCCAAAAAGTGTTGACCTAGCATCTTCCCAAGGCATTGCAGCCTCATTGAGCCGTGCCATTTTGGATTTGACCTGAGCCTCCTACCTAGAAAAACCTCCAATACAAGGATCAAGAAAGGTCATATCCATTGCAGCCCATTGACCCCTTGAAAAACACACCCAAAGTTGCTTGCCAACACACTTTTGTACCCGGTAACGTGCTAGCTTGCCTATTCAACATTAAACCTTGTACCTTTTGTTGTGTACTCCAATTGCAACATTTGGAACGTGACCAAGTGGTCATAATACTCAGAGAAGAAGGAGAGAAGGGATTGCCAAGTGCCCTTCACAACTTAACCCATACCCCACCTTTTAACCTTAAAGGAAGTAGTACACCTAAGGTGTTCACTTAACTTCTTTTCTTAAACACAATCCTCAGCCTTTTCCAAGGAAGTTTTGAAGGCAATAACAAGGGGACTCCAAGGGCTACTCGTTCACCTCAGACTAAGGTAATAGTCCTTCGCCCCTCTTGAGCTAAACACACTTACACAATTCTGTTTTGCCTAAGTACTAAAACTGCATGCTATAACTATTGTTTCATTGGCACCTTTAAGTGTACTTAATCTAGCTTCACTCAAATCATTTCACACTTATAAGGTACTATATTGAGTAGAGATTGAGAGACTATCCTTGAGTGTGAGGGAAGACACAAATCAAACACAAGTTATTACTCTAACTTAACATCTTTGCTTGTTGTTTGTGTGACAATGTCTAGCTCACCCCATCATTATCACCAAGAGGACTCTCAACCAGACCTAGCCTCACTCATAAGGGCCCTTGGTGACACCATAGCTAGAAATCACCAAGAGCTCTCTAGTAGACTGGCTACATTGGCGTCAAAACAGAAATCACCTAAGCAACACTCAAGGGAGTTTCCTAACTTTGATTCTCCTAATGTGAATAGATATAGTGATGATTTTGTTGATGAGTTTCAGGAGGATAGGTACATGAGGCAAGGAGGAAGAGTAAGGAGACCAAGGTTCCAAGAACAAGGGCAAGAACCTAGACAAAGAGAGGATGATGGCCTAGGCAATGTGAAGTTCAAAATCCCAAGCTTTGAAGGGAAGTGTGATCCAACCTCATACATGGGATTTGAAAGGAAGATGAAGGCTAGGATGGTGCAAACAACAAGGCCAACTTCTAGGCCAATGGGATCAAGCACCCCATGGGATAACAAGCCAAGCACCACCCCTACCCAAGCACCCAAGGAAACCTATCCACAAAGGGATCCACCTAAGCCCCAAGGCCAAGCCATGGGCAATTCAGGGAGTACTTCTAAACCCTCTCATACTTCTCACTCTATGAACACTCGAACTAGTAACATAGAATGCCTTAAGTGTCAAGGTAGGGGTCACTATGAGAAAGATTGTCCTAAAAAGGAGGAAATGATAATCAATGCATTAGGACAACTTGAATCTGAAATTAGTCATAAAAGTGGCAATGACCTTAACCATGTTGTTGAGCATAAGAATGAACTAGTGCATAATGAAGAGCTAGAGTATGAACAAGGTGCAAGCCTTAGTTGCAAGGAATTCCTTAAGGTCCAAACTAAACTTGTGGAAGATAACCTAGGAGAAGACTTGTATCCTAGTAAGTGTCTAGTTAAGGATAAGGTGTGTGACTTAACCATAGATGAAGATAGTTGTTGCAACATAGATAACAATGAATTAGTCCAAAGACTACAACTAATCTCGGTTTTGCACTCTAGGCCTTATGAGCTTCATTGGATGAATGATTGTGTAGAGTTTAAAGCACATGGGAAATGTAAGTTAACACTTAAGTTTGACCATTACATAAACACAATCTCATTTGACATTATATCTATGCAAGAAAGTCACTTTCTCTTAGAGAAACCTTGGCAAGATGGTAACAATGTGGTGCATGATGGTTATGCTAACAAGTACTCTTTATTGTTGAATGATGAGCAAATTACTCTCAATCATATTACCCCATCTCAGATTCTTAGGGCTCCAGAACACAAAAGGATCAAGGCAAAGGAGAAGTCCATTGGCGAGGACAAGAAGTCAAGGCACAAAGCAAAGAACCGAGAGAACAAGTTGCACTTGCCTATACTAGCCTCCAAGGAGCCAAGACATGTGCAATATTGGCTCATACATGAGTGGCCTAAAGATACAAGACTTGTATGTATGACCAAGAAGCACACTCAAGACTCAGATGAAAGATTTAGAGGTTTCCACCCACAAATGCACCAAGAAAAGTTCCAAGGACAATACTCCATGCTAGTGATCAAGAAAGTGCAAAGGGATGAATTTCTACCCAAGGATGCTAAGCTACTGAGTTTGGTCAAGCACCACACCTTAACATCAGAAGCACCACACTCAATAGGGCCTCATGTTGAGTTTGCCTACAATAGGGCCACACACTCAAGCACCAAGGTAAGTCCTTCTATGTGTGTGTATGGTACTAACCTTCTAACCTCCTTTGATCTTATTCCTTTGCCTAGCAAAGAGAAGTGTGACCATAGTGCAGGGAACCAGGTTAAACTCATCAAGGAGCTACATGAAAGGACCAAAGAGAGGCTGGAGAGCTTAACCACAAAGGTAGCTGAGGCAAAGAACACGCATAGGAGGAAGGTCAGATTCAAAGAAGAAGCTAGTGAAGGGGAAGAACAAGAAGAGGCTCCCATCATCAATACTAAAGATGGCCTGAGGTCAGGCCCTTCAAAAGAAGGAGGGAATGATGCAGGAGCATCCCTATCACCAACTCCCCAAAGGGCAACCACAAGAGCCATGGCTAAGAGGACCAAAGATCAAATCAGGCAAGCCATTTTAGCTCTCAATATGGACCAGGAGATGAAGCCCATTGCCTCTACTCTTTTGACATGTCAAAGAGGTATCTCTCCTCTACAAATTCCATGAAGAACACTTGGTCATTTCTGGACCAAGTCAAGCTACAAAGAGCCAACTTTAGGACATACCCGGAATAGACCTCTAGCCGGCTATGTCATTTTCAAGTGCATTTTGCACAAGCTTCCTTATGTTTTTCATGAAACATTTCTTAGGGTATTTTGGTCTTAATTAAGTGAACTTTATGAGGTTCAAAGGGGCCGGCCTTCACTTGGTATAAAAGCCAAGAGATAGCTCATTATTCCGGGCCTTTGAATTGATTAAAAACACACATGTTGTAAAAGTTGAGCAAAGACTCCTTTCTATCATTTGAAGGCCACCTTGGTTTGTTGGTTGATCAACTGAAAACAACCTTATCTCTTGCCCAATTATATCTTGTTTGTGTGATTGTTATTGTATGAACTTGATTAGGGAAACTCATGGTGCTCTAGGTGGTATATCCCCTAGTTGTGTTGTGTTATAGCTTGTTTGTTTCTTGTAGACTTGCATTGTGTTGAGGTTAAGTCCAAGGTGCTTGCAAGGGAGCTTAAGAATCATTCAAGAACTTATCCCCTTTGTTTTCATTTCACTTCTATCTCTATTTTGCATCCAAGCTTGTTTCCAAGCTAGGATAACATCTAGGACACTTGTTCTTGATGTTTGGAAAGGATTGAACTCTAGATCCGAGCATTGTAGGAATATCCCTACATCAATCAAAACACCTCACAATTTCACAATAGAGCTTGCAAGGACAAGGAAAGGATTAAGATTCATCATTTATGGACTATTTGATAAGAATGGTGATTGGACGAAAAATATCTTCAACCTTTATACATTATTGTTAAGTGTTAACTTGTACCCCCACGTTATTCAGTTTTGGTGGGGGACTAAATGTGAAAGATCCTTTAACGAATGATCAACTTCGGTCTTCAAAGTATTCCTTGCTATTTTATGGGATTTATCGTCTTCTTGGCGATATTATTGACGAGATTGAATGTGAAAAATCTCAAAGCAGATGATCCGTCAATTTTTAAAAACCCTAAAAACGGGATTGGTATATTATGTTCCTTTTAAAGAAAAATTGTAGTCGTCTTTGGGTTGTGACGACAATCAAAACACATCATACTTTCACAATATAACTTACAAGCATAAGAAACAAATTAAGATTCATGGACAATTTGACGAGAATGGTGATAGGAAGAAAGATATCACTGACCTTCCATATATTATTGTTAACTTATACAACACGTTAATTGTTTCCAACTTTGGAGGATGATTTAATGAACGTCCGATGTCGTACTTTCAAATATTCCCTGTTGTGTTATGGGAATTTTTCGTCTTCTTGATGGTATAATTGACGATTGACGAGATTCATAGTATACTTGCTAAATTTTAATTGAACTTAACCAATCCCCATAAAATGATGCATCGGAAACTTCAGAAATGGCTCAGTGCATTGAAATTTTTCGTCTTCTTGATGGTATTATTGATGATTGACGACATTCATAGTATATTTGCTACATTTTATGGAAATTTTTCATCTTCTTGATGCTATGAAGTGATTCTCATATAAACCGTATCTATTTAATAATTAAAATACATCAATAAGTTATTTAATTTTAAATATAAAAATATTAAATAATTAAGTTTCATCGACTAACGTCATTAAAGTTGTTTTGCTTTATAGAAAAAAACTTGAAACAGTTATCGGGCCCTTCTCTTCTTAGTTCTTACTCTATCCTTTATTCTACCCGCTTGTCTCAATGGAAAATTCTAGGGTTTTGGAGTCATGGTGGTCGAAACACAATCTTCCTGACGATTTATGGACGGATATCCTTTCGAGACTCCCCGTCAAATCCCTTCTCCGCTCCCGCTGTGTTTCTCCGTCATGGAAGAACTGGATCGACGATCCGGACTTCACTCGCATACATCTCAATCGCTTCAACAACCGACCCGATTCTCCAATCCTCTTAGAAGGTGGTGGAGGTCAGTGTGTTGTCAAGAACAGCGAAACTCTCACAACAATTTGTAGTCTAGGATTTCTCCAAAGCGACCTTGAATCAGTCGATGTCCTCAGATCGACTCCCGCTAGTATTGGTGTTTCCGTCAGAAGGTGGGATATTGTCTCCTCAATCGATGGATTGTTCTTGCTATACGGTAGAGACGACGTAATCTAATGTTGTGGAACCCCTCAATCAGAAAAACCTTACTTTTCCCTTCAATACCTGATATTCCTCCATTGAAGGTTGCAACATACGACTATGTCGAATTTGGCATAGGGTTTGATCCGTTGATTAGGGATTACAAGGTTGTAAGATTCGCCATATCCGCCTTGCTTCCAAATGAGGGTGTGCTATTCGCGGCAGTTTACACCCTTAGGGCTAATTCGTTTAAGGTTATTGATTGTCAGGGCGAGAGGCTCAAAATCCTTCATCTTCTACTTTTGCAGTCATCCATCCCCTTCAATGATGCATTATATGGCCTTGCAAGAGTATATAACACCCGAGACACGAAGTTGGTTTCGTTTGATTTGAGGAGTGAGGTGTGTGCTTCCTTTCAATTGCCTGTAAATGATCTACCATATCCTAACTATTCTAACCATTCGCTCACAAGTGTTGATGATGGGTGTTCACTTGCACTGGTTCAAGTGTGTGAATCGACGGTATCTATATGGGTGTTGGAAAGGTTAGGAGCTGTGAGATGGGTTCAACGCCACTGTTTTAATATCACCCCACTAGATGAACTTCCTCGCTATACCTTTTGCATGTGCCAGTCAGACGACGACGACGTCGTCTTTGAGGTTCAGAATGAACCGTTTGAGGCAATATGCTTGGTGGTTTGGAAAGTGACGTTTGGTGGAAGTTTGTTGATTGATTAAGGTTGATGATTTTGAAGTTGATTTTTTAAAGGATTTTTGGGGTGAAAGATGAGTTGGCAAGAAGAAGATTATGGTGCATTAAAACTGATATTTTCTTAGGCTTATATGGTTTTATGGATACAATAGTTTGATAAAAGACTTAAGTTATGGGTTACTGGTACATGATTTAGATCTGAATAAAACTTGGAATGTCATCACTTATTAGACTAGTTGTCGTCAAAGTCTGTAATGATATGAGTGTTATAGGGGGCTTGATTGTACTCAATATGATAAATTATTTTATGTACTTTTTTACATGGTTTATGGTTTGTTACTTTGTTTGTTTTGTTGGATTGGAAGGAACTTTATTCATATAAATCCTTATTTAAAAGAAAAAGGATCAAGTGAGAATGTACTATTATTTGAGAATTAAGGAAGAACATAAACCTTTATTTATAATAGATTTTATGGTTCATGGTATTTCTATTTTATCATCCTTCATTCTTTCTAGAAATTCTCCCCATTTATACTTGATCTCTCAACATTTGACTCATTCTCCCTCACTCTCTCTGGTTCCACCAAACATCGGTGCCCTCAACCTCTCTCGTATCTCTCTACTCTCGATATCTCCTTGCGCGTGAGTCTTCTCTCCCCCTTGTGAAGAATTCTGCTTTTCTTTGTTATGTTTCAGCTATAGCTTGTTCAGTGCAATTATTTGTAGAAATTTGGTGAGGATGTAAGTCAAAATGAAGCGATTTCGATGTATGATTAAATGAACTACCCTAGTTCTGAACAACTTGTACATGGTGATTCAAATTTAGGTTTATTCTATGCTTGTACGATGGTTGGTTGATTTTGGGGAATTAGAGGAGGAAAGTTATAATAGAAGTTCGTCTTTCATTTTTCTGGTTGATTTTGGGGAAAGTTATAATAGAAGTTCGTCTTTCATTTTAGCATATGAATTACAATTTGAATCTCTAGTCGGTCGCTGCGGCCGGCCTCACATACACCACTTTTTCCGCCACCGCATTATCTGCCACAAAAGGCCCGATTTCGACTCTGAGAGGCTCGCTGACTCCTTTGTTGACCTCAGCCATGACAATCTTAGCTCTCGGACAAACTAGACCCTTTGCCTATATGGGCATAGGTTAAGATCTCAAATCGGGATCTCACCTCTTGACGATCTCACAAAATATAATAAATTGATCTTTGGTTACAGTTTTAACCCATTTTTAAAGATCGATTTATAAGGGCTTGCTTAAGATCCCAAATTAAGAAACTTTGGGTAATATTTGATTGATTTTGTGATTTTATATTTTTGGTTAAGGGTTAGCTCTTTCCATTTTAGGGTTTAGTTTGTCAACTCAAGAAAGCTTATCGTATTCCCTTGGGAAATAAGTTAGAAAAATCGTCTAAAGTTAAGGTTAGTTTATTTACTTTTAAAAGGTGGGGTTATTTTTATGAAAAAAGTATCAAGTAATAAACTATAGCCTGTAAATTAAAACTAGCATATTTTCTTGTGCATTGCACAGATCTTATAATACAACTATAATAGACAAATATCATTAAAATATGCTCTATCTAGATGAACGGCACGTCGGAAAGAGAAGACCGACTTTTGTAATAGTGATGGATGGATGGATGGATGGATGGATGGATGGATGGATGGATGACTTTCAAGAATAAAATTAAGGAGTAATAATGAAAATTTAGAAAGGGTATTTTAGGATTATACATATATGAGTGTATAAGATCAGTTGTATGGTATTAGCAAAAATAACCTAATACTTATGCACTAAGAATCAACCAATTAGTATACCATTTTTCTGTTTTCCTAAACACTCTCTCTTTACTCTTCTCCTTCTTCCATTACCCTTCTTCTTCCCGAAACCCCATCTTCTTCTCTTAGCTTCTACCAAGCTCTCCTATGATATACTGTTTCTTCCCTTGTTAGTCCTTTGCGACATAACAAATTGGTACCAGATTCATTCGATTCTTACATCATGTGATCGATTTTTTCCCCAAACATTCGACCTAATTCGAGATAACTATGGTACTGGATAAAGAATATTACATGAATCTTAACGAATCAGAACAAAAATTCTATGGTAGTATCAACGATGTGACCTATTTGGATGGATGGCACATAGAAAAGATAAGGCCGGTTCTAGTAATAGTTATTATAGATGATTAAAAGGCTAAGAAAACGCCCATGAGGGATCCACTTGTCTAGCATGTTCACTCGCCGGGCCACCATCCCAACCATCACAAGACTGCCTCTACCACTATCGAACTGTCGCCGCAATAGTTGGATTGATTTTGCACCGCCACCGAACTTCCGTCAACCACCTTCGACCGTCATAGGACAACCATCAAACAACCACCACTGCCGGTGCACTGCCGCAATTACTTGACTATTGCTGGACTCCGTCATTGTTGGATTGTCGTCGGTTTTAATGAACATTATATTTTTGATGAATAATAATTAATTTATTTCATCAAGACCGAACTAAATGTTCATCATATCATAGTTCAATGTTCATCATCAATAAGGGTCAAGTTTTCATCAATAATTGTTTGAATGTTCATCAATGTACTTAAATATTCATTAACAAGTGTTTAAATGTTCATCAAGATATATAAAAATGTTAATTAAATAGAACTAAAATATTCATGATGATGTATTTGTACTGAAATGTTCATTAAAAATATACTACTAGTAAATGTTCATCAACTTAAGCATAAACATTCGTCAAAATGCTCAAAAGATGTTTTCTATAGTGTACTAGATGTTCATCAAAAAGTTGTACTTAAAAATTCATTACTTTAATCATAAATATTCACCACAATATAATTAAATGTTCACCAACATATATACTTACAAGTTCACCAAAATGTACATAATTATTATTTGTATGTTTATTAAAATGTTCATCGAAACGATTCTAAAAGTTCATCTGGACGTACTGAACTGAGGTGTTTCAGTTGAAATTACCAAGTATTGTTATCTAACCACCGCTGGGCCGCCACAGTATTTTTGTCCGAGTAACCTCCAGAGTCCAGAGTGTTGCTTGACTATTAATAGGCCGCCGCCGAGATGTCGCTGGGCAGCTGGAAGTATGGTGTTGGCACGATTTCTATCAACTCGTATCCTAGCCATTCATTATGATTCATTTTTATTTATTATTCTAAGAAGGTTTATGACTATATTCGAACCCTATTTTTGTCACACACCCTTAAAATTTTGGTTATTTTATTTAGTTTCGCCTTTTTATAAATCCTAAAAAATTGGGTCTATATATTGTGTTATTTTTGAAACAACAATTGTCTTTTATTTGAAACTTTGTTAAGACGATCAAAACATGACATAATTCCACAATAGAGGTTGCAAGTGCAAGGAAAGGAATAAGATTCATGGACTATTTAATAAGGATGATGATTGGAAGAAAGATATGTCCGAACTTTAACGCATTATTGTTAACTTCTGCTCCACGTTATTTTCTTCCTACGGGTACTGAATGTGGATGATGGTTTACTGAACGTTAACACCGTATATAAAAACGTAATGTTCTATCCAAAGCTATGATAAATTTTAATTATATCTATATATAAGAAGCTTTTGTTATGATCTTTTTGGGACTTTCAAAACGGGAATTGTTCGTTATATTATGGGACGGAGGGATCACTATCTGTAGTTGTTTTGGCACGAAAAATGACAATACTGTTAGTCAATCCTTTTCTTCTAGAATTATTTTTTGAATCTTAAACTAATATCACTATTAGTTATTTTGGCACGAAACTTAATCAATATCATTAGTAATTATTTTGGCACAAAACATGAGTAATACCAGTAATAGATGTTTCAACACAAAATTTAGTAATCATGAAACTAAGTAATACTCAGAGGCATAGCCAAGATATCCGTCCACGGGGGCCAAAATGACTGATAAATGTTTTTTTCCAACGAAATCGAGCGATTTATTTTATACAAAACTTTTTAGCAAAAATATGTATAATATTATTAGAAATATCGATATTTTTAATAGAATAAATTGTTTAAAAGCTCATAACTAAAGCCCGAACACACAAGAACATAAACAAATTTAACGATATATAAATTAACATATCAAATCTATATAAATAATGTTCATCAACTTAACATCCAGTTGCGAAGCTAAAGATGTTTGTTTGGATGGGACAAATAAAATTTAAATATATAGTTTATACTTACAAAAATTAGATTAGATAGAATAAATGTTGGATTACCTAAGTTAAACCAATTTTAAAATTAATTTATATATGATCGGTCACGTGATAGACACACCGAGTCGTTTAGGTTCTAGGCCATTGTTTCTTCAAGGAAATCCATGGACAACTTGCACAACACACTAGTAGGCACCTAAGTTTACAAGCGGGCACTGCCGTGTAGTTTCAGCATCTGCGACGTTGTAGCAAAAATACCATAACTTTTGACTTGAAACTTCGATTGCGCTCATCTTTTGAAAAAGGGAAACTAGACTTCGAGATATAACTTCTCAAATTGGAATCAATTCATTTGAGAATCGTATCTGAGAGAAATAGCCATTTGAACTCAGTACACTATTCTACAACTCGCATCCCTGACTCGGTCTTCTTCAACTCTAGTCTTAGGCTTCAACTTCGAAATTGAACCCTTCAAAGCCTTCTAAAATCCTCTAAATCACTTGATCTTGCACACCTCATGTATAATAATCAATGTATCCAAATTTACACTAATGTAACTCATAATGTACCGAAATACCGTTGAATACTTGAATAATAGATGCGTCTATCAATTACCCTAGTTTTGAATACTCGTACTTGGTGATTCAAACTTAGGTTTACTCTCTGGCTTTACAATGCTAGGTTGATTTTGGGGAATTAGAGGAAGAAATTTACAATAAAAATTTGCCTTTCATTTTGTCTTCTTGGTGAATTACAATTTCATTGTATGTTGCCAGGATATTAAGTTAACATTTGAGACTACAACTTCAGCGGCAGAAACAAATCCTCAAAGTAAAGCTTATCCACACTCAAGAAAAAGTATTAATGTACACTAAGGTAAAAACGTATGCAAACTCAAAGCAAAACTTATGAACAATCAAAAAAAATTTGTGCATGCTCAAGACAAATTGATGCACAATCAAGGAAAAATTTATGCACACTCAAGATAAAGTTGTTGCATACTCAAGACAAAAGTACTAATGCTCGCTCAAGGAAAACCTTTTGCACGCTTACAAGAGAAAGCCTATGCATAATTGATAATCAAACTAATGTACGCTCAATGCAAAACTATTACGCTCTTATATTCGCATCAATGCATGCTCACCCGTTGCAAATTAATGCACACTCCTTTCCATATATATACATATTTAAAGATGCAAAATGAATGGATGAATTATACAAATATGACGCATACTCAAGGAAAGTTTAATGCAGAGTTATACTCTCAACAATGCACACTCTCTCATCACGAACCAGTGCAGACTAATTCACAAACTGATGCACACTCACTGTCGGGATCTGTAAAAACCAACGACCATATTCATTCTCAATTCTCACAACAATCCTCATTTTCACGGGAATCTTAGCCTATTTAAAATAACTTTGTTAACCAAATTCACTTACAAAGACATTTTTTAAAATTTAATTGTTACTTTTTTGCACATATTTTTTTAAAGAATTTTCATTATAAATTAAAATAACATTATAATTGACTTTTCCTACTAAATCTTATTTTTCATTGTTAATGGCATCACACTAGCTACAATTTTAATGTCATGTTAGCTAGTCAAGCTGATTTAGAGTGTCATAAAACTTGCATGCACGAGTTTGATTGGTTATGAGAAAAAGATTAAGATTCATTTCTAACTGAAATACATTCTTATATTATTAAAGCGAGTGATATTATAAAATTGTAGAAGAAAGAAACCATATCAGAAGTTGAAGTCTTGAAACTCTTGATTCTCAAAACCAATAGAATCATAATGTAAAAGTAAGTACTGATAGATCTTGCTCATTAACAACTTAAGTGCAATCAAATTTGTAGCATGACTAGCTTTCCTAAAAGAGTAATTGAGTTCAACATTAAATGATTAGGTCTTAGTAAAAAATTCAAACAAAACCCTAAAATCACGATTTCTCGCTGATATCGTGAAAAACTTGTCATCATATCTGGAAGCATCCTTATCAATCTTTATAATAACTTAACCAATCATAAAAGTGTCGCGCATAATAATTTCATCACTCAATTGTGTGTTGTTTCTTTTAAATTTATTTTACGTATATAAGCTTTATTATTGGAAGATAATTATATAAACAATTTTTTTATTAGATATACAAATAGAATAATTTGGATTTAATCGACAATTGGAGTATCCGTGTTATCTCTTTGTTTGAACTTTTTCTATACACACCTGAAAAATCAAAAAACAAATGATGGATTAATTTTTAAAAACCGTACAACCTAGATTGATAGATTTGCTCCTTTTGAAGCAACGGTTGTTGTTGGGTTCCTAACTTCACGACGATGATCGAACCACCTTACACTTTCACAATAGAGCTTGAAAGCACAAGGAAAGTATTAAGATTCATCATTTATGGACTATTTGATAAGAATGATGTTTGGACAAAATATCTTCAACCTTTAATACATTATTGTTAACTTGTACCCCACGTTATTTACTTTCAATGGGGATTGAATGTGAAGGATCCTTCAACGAACGATCGACTTCGTACTTTAAAGTATTTCTTGCTGTTTTATAAGGATTTATCATCTTCTTGGCTATATTATTGACGAGATTGAATGTAAAACAACTCAAACCAGATGATCCGTCAATTTTTTAAAACCCTTAAACCGGAGTGGTATATTATGTTGTTTTCAAAGCAACATTTTAGTTGTCTTTGGAACATTGTGATGACAATCAAAACAGATCATACTTTCACAGTGTAGCTTACAAGCACAAGAAGCGGATTAAGATTCATGGGAAATTTGATTAGAATGGTGATCGGAAGAAAGATATCACTGACATTCCATACGTTATTGTTAACTTATACGACATGTTAATTGTTTCCGACGGGGGACAGAGTGACGATTGACAAAATTCATAGTATATTTGCTAAATTTTATAGAAATTTTTCATCTTATTTGATGGTATGAAGTGATAATTCTCATCTAAACTGCATCTTTTTAAAAAATAAAATACATCTATAAGGCATTTAGTTTTAAATATAAAATATTAAATAATTCAAGTTTCATAGACTAACGTCATTAAAGTTGTTTTGCTTTAATAAAAAAACTTCAAACAGTTGTTGGGCCCTTGTCTCGGTGAAAATTCTAGGGTTTTGAAGTCATGATGGTCGAACACAATCTTCCTGACGATTTATGGACGGATATCCTCTCGAGGCTCCCCGTCAAATCCTTCTCCGCTCCCGCTGTGTTTCTCCGTCATGGAAGAACTGGATCGACGATCCGGATTTCACTCGCATACATCTCAATCGCTTCAACGCCGACCCGATTCTCCAATCCTCTTCGAAGGTGGTGGAGGTCAGTGTGTTGTCAAGAACAGCAAAACTCTCACAACCATTTGTAGTCTCAGAATTCTCCAAAGCGACTTTGAATCAGTCGATGTCCTCAGATCAACTCCCGCTAGTATTGGTGTTTCCGTCAGAAGGTGGGATATTGTCTCCTCAATCGATGGATTGTTCTTGCTACGGTGGAGACGACGTAATCTAATGTTGTGGAACCCCTCAATCAGAAAAACATTACTTCTCCATTCAATACCTGATATTCCTCCACTGAAGGCTGCAACATACTCCTATGTCGACTTTGGCATAGGGTTTGATCCGTTGATTAGGGATTACAAGGTTGTAAGATTTGCCATCCCTCCAAAGGAGGGTGTGCAATTCACGGCAGTTTACACCCTTAGGGCTAATTCATTTAAGGTTATTGATTGTCCGGGCGAGGGGCTCAAAAGCCTTGGACTTCAATGTTTGCAGTCATCCATTCCCGTCAATGGTGCATTATATGGCCTTGCAAGAGAATATATCCGGAGACATGAGGTTTCATTTGATTTGAGGAGTGAGGTGTTTGCTTCCTTTAAATTGCCTGTAAATGATCAAACTAATCTGCCTGATCAAACTAATCTGCCTAACTATTCAGTAATAAGCTCTCCATGTATGTCACCGTCCTACGCACTTGAAAACCATTTCCATTGATGATCTTCCGCTGCTGAGTTTCAAGATTGTAACATATCACCTTAAACTAGATTTCATCAGCATCTCACCGTTCTTCTTAATGCACAAAAAGTCGTAGAGAGGTTAGGAGCTGGGAGTTTGATGCTGATGAAATCTATAACCTCGCTATGACTTCGCTATGACTTTTTGTGCATTAAGAAGAACCTCGCTATGACTTCGCTATGACTTTTTGTGCATTAAGAAGAATGGTGAGATGCTGATGAAATCTAGTTCTAAGGTGCTATGTTATAACCTTGAAACTCAGCAGTGGAAGATCATCAATGGAAATGGTTTTCAAGCGCGTAAGATGGTGACATACATGGAGAGCTCATTATGAATAGTTAGGCAGATTAGTTTGATCAATTTACTACTGTACTGTTATCTTAATCTCTGTTGTGGTATCTCACTCTTATTAGAGGAAATTGTTCTTAATGCTTCGGAGGTCCATATTGCTCACAACTTTTTGCTGATTTGTATGTGACTATTTATTTGATCAGATTAAGTGACTTGACAGATTCTTCTACTGGCTATATATCACTGTTTCATTGTAAATTTTGCTTATATTGACGTTCTCTTCCAATTCAGTTGCCTTGTTGAGTTCTGATAAAGATGCATGTGCTCGTACATGATCGTATTACTCCGATCAAGTAAATAATCTGTCTATATCTGATGCATGTTTTGTGCTTATTTTGGATTTTTATGTGTCCAAATCATCATCATCACGACATTGAGCTCCCGTATGGGGACATCCTCAACTACTCTGAGTTATGCGTCTTTCTATGAGCCTCTGTCGCTGTCAAAAGAGACTACCTAATCACCGCCGCACGATGCATCGAGAGAAACAATTGGACCCGCTTGTGGAAACAATGTTTTGAGTTCACTATCTATCAAGAGACGACATCATTCAGGCAACGACGGCGTCTTTGAGGTTCAGAATGAACCGTTTGAGGCAATATGCTTGGTGGTTTGGGAAGTGACGTTTGGTGAAACTTTGTGATGGATTAAGGTTGAAGATTTTGAAGATGGGTTTTTAAAAGATTTTTGTGTTTTGTGAAAGATAGTTGGCAAGAAGAAGATTATGGTGCAATAAAACTGATATTTTCTTAGGCTTATATGGTTTTATGGATACAATAGTTCTATTGAACACTAAGTTGTGGGTTACTGGTACATGATTTAGATCTGGATAAAACTTGGAATGTCATCAGTTTAGAGTTGTTGTCGTGAGTGTAATTGGGGGCTTGAATTTATGTATTTTTTTACATGGTTTAGGGTTTGTTTATTTCTTTCTTTATTTTTAGATTAGAAGGAACTTTATTCACATAAATCTTTACTTAAAAGAAAAGGATTAAATGAGAACACATTATCATTTGAGAATTAAAGAAGAACATGAACCTTTGATTTATAATAGATTTTGTGGTTTATGTTATCTCTATTTTTTCCTTCCTAGAAATTCTTCCCATTGTGAATTGATCTCTTAATATTTTGCTCATTCTCCCTCACTCTTTTCAGTTTCACCAAACAACGGTGCCCTCAGCTTCTCTCGTATCTCTCTACTCTTGATATCTCCTTGCGTATGAGTCTTCTCTCCCCCTCGTGAAGAATTATGATTTTCTTTGTTATCTGTTTCAGTTTTAGCTTATTCATTACAATTACTTGTAGAGATTTGGTGAGTTTGTGAGGCAAAATGAAGCGATTTCGGTGTATGATTAATTGATTACCCTAGTTCTGAACTACTTGCACTTGGTGATTCAAATTTAGGTTTGTTCTATGATTTTACAATGCTAGGTTGATTTTAGGGAATAAGAGGAGGAAAGTTACAATAGATTTTCGTCTTTCATTTTTCTTCTTGGTGACATACAATTTTAGCGTACGGATTACAATTTTAATCTCTACTAGGTCGCCGCCGCCGGCCTCACTTAAACCACTTTCGCCGCCACTCGATTATCAGCCCCCCCAAAAGCCCGATTTCACTCTGAGAGGGTTGCTGGCTCCTTTGTCGACCTCAGCCACAACAATCTCAGCTCTCGGACAAACTAGTCCCTTCGCCTATATGGGTATAGGTTAAGATCCCAAATCGGGATCTCACCCTTCATGTACTCACAAAATATAATAAATTGATCTTCGGTTAAAGTTTTAACCATTCTTAAAGTTCGATTTATAAGGGCATGGTTAAGATCCCAAATTAATTAACTTTGGGAAATATTTGATTGATTTAGTGATTTTTTTTATTGATGGTAAACAAAGGGATTCCTCCCTAACCAGGAGGCAATCCCGCATTATCATGTCTGATAATACTTACAAAAGCAAAAAGAAAACTAAGGAGAAAAGGTTGTGAAGCTCGCAACCTTTCTCGCAAAGTCCTGATAGAAGTATCATGTACAGTTTCCAAAATTACAAGCATTACATAAGTACAGTAGGTAATCAAGATCAATGTTGTCCGCCTCCCTGGACGCTATTAAATCCACAGCCCTGTTGTTTTCTCTGAAACAGTGAAAAATCCTTACTCCCTTGAAGAGTTGAATTGCTTTGTCAACATCTTGAATGATTGTCTTTATGCTCCACGGTATCTGCCATATTTTCCGAATAGCGTTGATAACTGTTAAATTGTCTCCTTCTAGAATAATATTCGGAAGTTTCAATTGTGCCAACTTGAGGCCTTCAAGAGCCGCAGTTGCCTCGGCATGGAGAGCTGAGTAAACTTTAGTATTACTACGATTAATTTTGATGACTTCACCCTTAGAATTTCGGATGACATTACTAATGTACGATTCTCCATTGGGAAAGTAAGAAGCATCAAAATTTATTTTGTACCAGTCTGCAGGAGGTCTGCGCCAGATGTTACTCTGTTTCCTCCTATTCCGAGACTGTGGAGGTTTGTTATCAGCTTTAGTAGCCTTACCATAAATTTGGTGACCTTGCTTGAGCAAATTGAAGTCTCTAGTCGCAGTCCAAGAATGGAATAAGATGAATGCCGTGTCAATAGGATTAGATTTAGGAGTGTTGTTTCTGTCAAAGATTAATCGATTTCTATTTTTTCATAATTCAAACCATAAGAAAAATATAAGATCCATATTGTTGTTGTTATGCATAAAGTATTCAAAATCATGCTGGAAATTATTAGTAAAGATATAGGTTAATTTTCTTCCCCGTCCTATGTTCTAGGGTATTGATCATATCAAGAGTTACTGGGCATTGAAAGAAGAAGT